>NW_026884668.1:0-57636 GCF_032173495.1 Musca vetustissima
TTTTTCAAGGGTCCACCAAAGGCGTGGATTTTTTAAAGAATATATTTTTTTTAATATTTCGAAGCCTGAATGACCGAAAAAAATCCGGCTTAAGGGTCTACGATTTTTTCTCTAAAAAAGCCTACCTAAGTGTCTGCAATTTTTTTTTCTATAAAATAAGCCGACTTAAGGGTCTGCGATTTTTTTTTTCTATAAAAAACGCCGACCTAGGGGTCTGCGGTTTTTTTTATAAAAAAAGCTGTTCTGAGGGTCTGCGATTTTTTTTCTATAGAAAAAGTCGACCTAAGGGTCTGCGATTTTTTTCTATAAAAAAAGCCGACCTAAGGGTCTGCGATTTTTTTTCTATAAAAAAGCCGACCTAAGAGTCTGGGATTTTTTTCTATAAAAAAAAATCCGACCTAAAGGGTGTGCGATTTTTTTCTATAAAAAAGCAGACTTAAGGGTCTGCGATTTTTTTCTATAAAAAAACCGACCTAAGAGTCTGGGATTTTTTTCTATAAAAAAGCCGACCTAAGGGTCTTCGATTTTTTTTCTATAAAAAAAGCCGACCTAAGGGTCTGCGATTTTTTTTCTATAAAAAGGCCGACCTAAGGGTCAGCGATTTTTTTCTATAAAAAAGCCGACCTAAGGGTCAGCGATTTTTTTCTATAAAAAAAGCCGACCTAAGGGTCTGCGATTTATTTCTATAAAAAAAGCCGACCTAAGGGTTTGCGATTTTTTCTATAAAAAAAGCCGACCTAAGGGTCTGCGATTTTTTTTCTATAAAAAAGCCGACCTAAGAGTCTGGGATTTTTTTCTATAAAAAAATCCGACCTAAAGGGTCTGCGATTTTTTTCTATAAAAAAAACCGACCTATGGGTCTGCGTGATTTTTTTCTATAAAAAACCGACCTATGGGTCTGCGTGATTTTTTTCTATAAAAAAACGATCTAAGGGTCTGCAAATTTTTCTATAAAAAAATCCGACCTAAGGGTCTGCGATTTTTTTCTATAAAAAAAAGCCGACCCCAGGGGGACTGCGATTTTTTTCTATAAAAAAAGCCGACTTATGAGTCTGCGTCTTCTTTCTATAAAAAAAACCGAACTGAACTTTAAAATCAGAAAATTGGAAATAGGCTTGGTTCCGCACAAACATCTCTCTCGATTGAGGTTTATAGTTTTTTTTTGCAAAAAAAGGTTAATGTATTTTTTCATAGATTATTTTTTGTTGTATTTTTGTTGTTGTTGCAATGCAAAATAAAGCCAACAAACTTTGATATCATTGACCTTGATACCAGCCACTAGTTACTAATGAATGGAAAACTAAAACAACTGAAAAAAAACATATAAGCCAACATTAGTGATAGGTAAGACAACATAGAAACAAAAAACAACAACAACATCAACAACAAATTATTGTTAGATACTAACAACTAGAAGTTCGGTTTTGTGCCAGCCTCTAATTCGCCACGCAATTTTGTCGAAGCCATTTAAATGCAAAGCAAAAAACATAACTTCAACGGAAAGACAACAGCTGCGCATCTGTTTTGTAAAATAAACGAAATGATGATAAAGAAGGAGATAGATAGCCAAGTAGAAGGAAGGCAGACAGACAGATCAGCAGATAATTAGAATTGTTCATGAACTGTACGAGGAGATAGAAGAAGATCGCTAGCTCGAAGAATATGTTATTAGAAAAAAAAAATACCAGACCCAAGATGATTTTTTCTATAGAAAAAAATTCGCAGACCCTTAGGGTCAAGTTTTTTCTATAGAAAAAAATTCGCAGACCCTTAGGGTCAAGTTTTTTCTATAGAAAAAAATTCGCAGACCCTTAGGTCGGCATTTTTTTCTATAGAAAAAAATTCGCAGACCCTCAGGTCGGCTTTTTTTTCTATAGAAAAAAATTCGCAGACCCTCAGGTCGGCATTTTTTTCTATAGAAAAAAATTCGCAGACCCTCAGGTCGGCATTTTTTTCTATAGAAAAAAAATTCGCAGACCCTCAGGTCGGCATTTTTTTCTATAGAAAAAAATTCGCAGACCCTCAGGTCGGCATTTTTTTCTATAGAAAAAAATTCGCAGACCCTCAGGTCGGCATTTTTTTCTATAGAAAAAAATTCGCAGACCCTCAGGTCGGCATTTTTTTCTATAGAAAAAAATTCGCAGACCCTCAGGTCGGCATTTTTTTCTATAGAAAAAAATTCGCAGACCCTCAGGTCGGCATTTTTTTTCTATAGAAAAAAATTCGCAGACCCTCAGGTCGGCATTTTTTTCTATAGAAAAAAATTCGCAGACCCTCAGGTCGGCATTTTTTTCTATAGAAAAAAATTCGCAGACCCTCAGGTCGGCATTTTTTTCTATAGAAAAAAATTCGCAGACCCTCAGGTCGGCCTTTTTTTCTATAGAAAAAAATTCGCAGACCCTCAGGTCGGCCTTTTTTTCTATAGAAAAAAATTCGCAGACCCTGAGGTCGGCCTTTTTTTCTATAGAAAAAAAATCGCAGACCCTGAGGTCGGCCTTTTTTTCTATAGAAAAAAATTCGCAGACCCTCAGTTCGGCCTTTTTTTCTATAGAAAAAAATTCGCAGACCCTCAGGTCGGCCTTTTTTTCTATAGAAAAAAATTCGCAGACCCTCAGGTCGGCCTTTTTTTCTATAGAAAAAAATTTGCAGACCCTCAGGTCGGCATTTTTTTCTATAGAAAAAAATTCGCAGACCCTCAGGTCGGCATTTTTTTTCTATAGAAAAAAATTCGCAGACCCTCAGGTCGGCCATTTTTTCTATAGAAAAAAATTCGCAGACCCTCAGGTCGGCATTTTTTTCTATAGAAAAAAATTCGCAGACCCTCAGGTCGGCCTTTTTTTCTATAGAAAAAAATTCGCAGACCCTCAGGTCGGCCTTTTTTTCTATAGAAAAAAATTCGCAGACCCTGAGGTCGGCCTTTTTTTCTATAGAAAAAAAATCGCAGACCCTGAGGTCGGCCTTTTTTTCTATAGAAAAAAATTCGCAGACCCTCAGTTCGGCCTTTTTTTCTATAGAAAAAAATTCGCAGACCCTCAGGTCGGCCTTTTTTTCTATAGAAAAAAATTCGCAGACCCTCAGGTCGGCCTTTTTTTCTATAGAAAAAAATTTGCAGACCCTCAGGTCGGCATTTTTTTCTATAGAAAAAAATTCGCAGACCCTCAGGTCAGCCTTTTTTTCTATAGAAAAAAATTCGCAGACCCTCAGGTCAGCCTTTTTTTCTATAGAAAAAAATTCGCAGACCCTCAGGTCAGCCTTTTTTTCTATAGAAAAAAATTCGCAGACCCTCAGGTCGGCCTTTTTTTCTATAGAAAAAAATTCGCAGACCCTCTGGTTGGCCTTTTTTAACAGAAAAAATTCACAGACCCTAAGATCAGTCTTTTTTCTATATTCTTACTCTACAAAAAATCCTTGGTGAATGTCGGAATACACCGAACATCACATTCTCTTCGTATTCTATTTGAAATTATGGAAGAAAAAATCTTTTTTATGTCATTTAAAACGATTTTTTTCAATTTTCGATTTTTTTCCGACAAGTCGGAAAAATGTCTGAAGTGCTTGAAATGCGAGATATCAAGTGGGGAAATAAATACGAATATTTCGAACAAGTTGAAAGGGTTATAAATTCAATTTTGGTGTCTATTTGCCTACGATAACTAAAGTTAAGGTCGGAGACTAGACACAGAAGTGATGTTGTTTAAAATGATTTCGGATAAAAATAGTTTCACCATACAGTTATCGCGGACCCACAGGACTGACTAGGGGCTTCAGGACTACCTTGTTGCAGTACCTCATTAATTTTTTTTTCATGTAAAAAACTGGTCTGGAGATATTATCTCACCATAAACGCCATAATTATGTTCGAAAATAAAAAAAAATCGTTGGCATTGTTAGACATCTTTTGAAAAAAAAGAATAAAACATGCGACATATTTTAATTTGAGAAAAAATACATACATACATATATATGTATGTATTTTTGCATATTTCTTTTGTTGCCTTTGTGACAATCAACCAGAGGTTACGTCTCACGATGACTGACAGACAGGCGACTGACTTATTAGTGCGTAAAGTGTGCTCTTCATTTTTTGTGTGTGTAGATTTTGAGCGGATTTTTATACCCTACACAACTATGTTGTCAGGGTATTATAGCTTTGTGCAGCCCCAAAAGTTTGTAACGCCGCGAAATATTGGTCCTAGACCCACCTTTAAGTAAACCGATCGTCATATCTCGACTAGCTGAGTCGATCTAGACATGTGTGTCCGTCCGTCTGTCCATTATAATTTGTAAACACGATACAGGCCACAGTTATGGACCAATCTTCACGAAATTTTGCATGTAGGTTGGGTTCTGGCCAATGAAGACCCCTATTGTTTTTGGAAAAGATCGGTTAATATTTAGGGGATGAAATGGACCAAATACTAAATTTTTGTCGGTTTTTCTGGTCGCTCCAGAGGGCGCAATAATGGCCTGAACATCGTGAAATTTTCCACGGAGAAGGGGATCGCGCCAAAGAATAAGCATGCCTGTTTTTATAGAGATCGGTCAATATTTAGCGGGTCAAATGGACCCTAACTTTTGTGTGAAAAATGACAAAATTTGTATTCTATAGCGTATATATTTACCCCTGAAGGACATAGACCCGATAAGTTTATATTATATCCAAGAGGAGTGGTTGACCTTTGAATTAAGGCCAAATATATTGTTGTATGTGCTCGGATGTGGGAGTTACACCTAAATATTTACAGGTATCTCCGTATTCGTATATTATTTAGTCACCCATTATCACTCTAGAGAGCGGAACTATAGCGCTGATCGCTTTGAAATGTTCCATGAGGTTCCGGTTATGGTCAAGGACAACGCCTATAATTTTCGGTGATGATCAGATAATAATTTTGGAATGAAGTGGACCGAAAACTTAATTTTTTGTGTTATTTTCGAGTCGAAAGCCGAACATCACAACACAACTTACTGTGAAGGGAATCTGGACAATAGCTGTACTGAATACTCGTAATATTCGGAAAATATGTCAGTGTGAGGAAGATGTGCTGTTTACCTCTAATCGGGCAAGAGGGTGCAAATATCACGAAATATAGCCCAGGCTCGGAATAAACATCCGCAGAAAATTTGAGTTCCGTGGTACTTGTGTAGGGTATCGTATGGTCGGCCCCGTCCGACTATACTGCTCCGCTCACTGGTTTTATTTTAAATTGGCGAGGACGACGACAAAATTTCGCATACGTACACACGATTTTTTACAAGATGATTAAGACTTTTATTACGAGAAAAAAAACGAATATATTAGGGTGGAATGTTACTTCAATTTTTTTTCCTTCTAGAACCTTGAAAAAAATTATTTTAAAAATCCACGACTCTTGTAGAGCCTTGAAAAATAATCTTAAAAAATATGATTTTTTTTTTAATTTACGCCTCTTATAGAGCCTTGAATAAATATTCTTTAAAAAATCCACGCCTGTTATTACTTACTTAGCTGGATTGTGACAGAACTTTCGTTCCATAAGCCGAGCTTAGAAAATATTTCCAGGCGCATCGGTCCTTCGATGTTAAAAAATCCACGCCTTATGTGGCCCTGAAAAAATAATCATTAAAAAATCCACGCCTTATGTGGCCCTGAAAAAATAATCATTAAAAAATCCACGCCTTATGGTGGCCCTGAAAAAATAATCCTTAAAAAATCCACGCCTTATGGTGGCCCTGAAAAAATAATCATTAAAAAATCCACGCCTTATGGTGGCCCTGAAAAAATAATCCTTAAAAAATCCAAGCCTTATGGTGGCCCTGAAAAAATAATCTTTAAAAAATCCACGCCTTATATTGGCCCTGAATAAATAATCTTTAAAAAATCCACGCCCAATGATGGCCCTGAAAAACTAATCTTTCAAAAAATCCACGCCTTATGGTGGCTCTGAAAAAATTATCTTTAAAAAATCCACGCCTTATGGTGGACCTGAAAAAATAATCATTAAAAAATTCACGCCTTATGGTGGCCCTGAAAAAATACTTTACTTACTTAGCTGGCTTGTGACAGAACTTTCGTTCCATAAGCCGAGCTTAGAAAAGATTTCCGGCCGCGTCGCTCTTTTGCGCAGTTTTTCCAATTTGAAATACCATTATCGGCGATATTGATCTTTCCGACGTATTCCTGGCCTTTCCCTTCTGCGTGAGCCATCGGCTGGTTCGCATTTATATGCCTTCTGGGCTGGGACATCTTCATCCATTCTCATTCCCACAACATGACCTAGCCAACGTAGTCGCTGCAGCTCAATACGTTTAAAAATGTCAATGTCCGAGAATAGCTGATACAACTCATGGTTTATTCGACGGCGATATTCATCGTCAACGCAGATCGGTCCATAGATTTTTCGGAGAAAATTTCTCTCAAACATGCTTCAGATCCATATAACAGCACGGGTAGTATCAGCGTCTTGTAGAGTGTGAGTTTGGTCTGACGGGACGTGGTCTTGCTTTTTAATTGTTTGCTCAGACCATAGTAGCATCGGTTGGCCATCACTATCTTTCTCAGAATTTCACTACTGATGTCATTCGTTCTTTTTTATATGGCGGTACCAAGGTATATAAAATCTTTGACTACCTCGAAGCTGTAGTTCTCAAGTTCCACAGTTGGTCCCAGTTTACTGGACGACTTGCGCGTTGATACCATCAGCTTGGTATTCTCGCCGTTTACTGCCAGACCCACTTTGGCAGACTCCTTCTCAATTTGTTCAAAGGTGGCTGTTACCGCTCTCAATGTTCGACCCATTATGTCGATGTCATCGGCGTAGGCGAGTAACATCAGTTGTTTGGTGTACAGAGTGCAATTTCTGTTCACTTTTGCCTCTCGTATGACCTTTTTCACCTTGTCTGAATCCTCGTTGGGTATTAAAGGGCTCCGAGAGTTCCTTTCCGACTTTAACTGCTGATCCGAATTAATTTTGTAGGAATACCAAACGCAGACATGGCTTTATACACCTCTGAACGGATAGGCCTGTCGAATGCGGCTTTATAATCGACGAATAGGTGGAATGTGTCGATGTGTTTTTAGTGTGTTTTTTTCCAGGATTTGGCTCAGAGTGAAAATCTAGACAAAGGTGGATTTGCCAGGTCTGAAGCCACATTGGTATGGTCCAATAATGTCATTGACCATTGGCTTCTGTCGTTCACGCAGTACGCTGGAAAGCACTTTATATGTGATGGGAAGGAGACTTATTCCTCTATAGTTGGCCCATATCGTCTTGTCTACTTTTTTGTGCACAGGACACATGATGCTGAGGTTCCAATCATTGTGCATGCAATCCTCTCGTCAAATTGTACTAATCAGCTGGTACATGCTCCTTACCAGCATCTGACCAACAGTCTTGAATAGTTCGGCTTGTAACCCATCGGTTACTGCTTTATTATTCTTCAGCCGATTGATTGCTATTCTGACTTCATCTTGGCTAGGTGGTATAGACTCTATACCGTCATCTATTATTGGTTCTGGGGTATCCACTTCATTGCTACTATTTGATACCAGAAGTTTTTCAAAATACTCCTTCCAGTATCGGTCATCAGGTTTCCTTCTTCATCTCTACAGGAGGATGTGCTGACACCAAAGCCTTCGGTTTGGTGTTTTACCCGTTGGTAGAATTTTCGGACTTCATGCTGACTCCTGTACATCTCGATTTGCTCACACTCACGTTTTTCTTGCTCTTTCTTCTTTTTTCTGAAAATACGTTTCTCCTCTCTCCATTTCTCCCGATAATTCTCCATCGCATTACGTGTTGCTACTGTCCGCAGGGTTGTAGTAAGACACTCCTGATTTTTAATTGACAATTTTGTGCGTGGAAGTGAATTTATCAAATGGCGCCCAACGTGGGGCTATCTCTTTATACGGAATTTTTTTTTTTGAAAATTTAGGTTTCTATTTGTTTAAATTTCTCGCAAAGCATTGGTTTTCTTTCATTTTGTCTCTTTACAATAAAATACAATTTTTCATTTGAAATTTTGTGCACGGAAGTGAATTTGGCAAGTGGCGCCCAACGTGGGGCACACTCACATGGACGGAATTTCTTTGAAAATTTAGGTTTTTATTTTTTTTTTTTAATCTGACGCAGATCATTTATCTGCCTTTCTACTAATCTGTTTGTCCTGCTTCCTCAAAAAAAAGTTATATCGAAAGAAAATTGCCGTCTTTACTTTGTGTAAGATCATTTTTTAGAGAAGTGATTCCAAATATTTTTACAATTCAAAAATGTTGAAACTGAAATTACATCATACACTTCCTTCCATCCTATTGCGTTTCTCAAAATTTCTTTCCAACCCCTTTAATATTTGTCATATTTAGGTCATATAGAGTGTTTGTTCCTACATAACCAAAATTGTCCTTGCTTCGGCGATATAGAAGAAACCTTCAATACACATAATGGGGAGGGCAGGGCATTTTTTTTTGTAATTTTAATATATTCAAGTTAATATCAAATATCTTCGTGGAATTTTTGTTGTCCTTTGTATTACGAAGTCTTTTTGTTTGCCCACAAAAACACATTTTGGTATGGTAGGCCCATACAATGACAGGAGAAAGAGAAATGGCGACGTAATAACTGTACAAAATATGAAATTCGATACTCGTTGCTTTCGTTTCTTAGTTCAAAAATGGATTACTACTTGGGAACATATTTAAACAGGAAGTTGATTATGAATATACTTACCAGCAAGAGTAAAAAATGGATTTTTGAAAAATAATTAAAATAATTTCCAACCCCGCAAATAATTTTTAATTTATGTTAAAATTTCGCCCAACGTAAGGCAATCTTACCCTGAATAATTCCGTAAGAATTGATTAATTTTGTAAGGGGTAAAAATACATACTCGTAATATAATGGCGCCCAACGTAATGTCTCAATGCCTTAAGGTGACTTCAAGTTAATTATTTTTAAATTCCTTGTCTCATAAATATTTTAAAAATCTTTTTTTTTTGCATCTCGCGTTTTAAAGGTTAAAGGTAAACAAAAAGTTGTCAGTATATCATATTTTCCGAATTCAACACTTGACGCCCAAGTGTTGGCGCCCAACGTGGGGCAGGCTCACAGTACAATGATCACTCATCATTTTCGTTATGTTCAAGGTCCTAGTCCAAATGTTCAAGTTTGGCATTAGGTTTTCTCCTAGCAGAAATTTACAATGACACAGTTCGCATATTAAAGTATTCATCTATTTTAAATTTCCAATTTGAATTCCATAAATGGCGCCCAACGTGAGGCATAATCTTATATTGAATGATCCCATATGATTTGGAAAGCGTAGAATTGCGTCTTTTCAGAAAATGTTCAATATAGGTCGTTTACAACACCTCATCGCAAAAATTTTGGTATATAGGTTACTATTTTGAATTAAACAAAATGGCGCCCAACGTAAATGAGAATAATATCACATTAAATGATTCCATAAAAATACGATAATTACAAATATTTAACAATTCCGATGAATTTTTGTTTTTATTTTATAAACATGGGGCGGATTGACTTTATCCCTACATAGATCAGTCTGTATACTCAACCAACCAAAGGGTCTGTATTTTGGTATTTGATTTTTTCCCAGCAGCAATTTATCATGGCATAGCCCACATATAAATTTACCGATCGATTGTAGGTATTTTGAATGTGCAGGAAATAAAGCGTCCGGCGTAGCCAAACATAAGGACGTTTTTACTTTCGAATTTGTATATAGTTAATAGTTTGAAACAATTCCTCACAAAAACTTTTCAATATAGGTTAATTTTTTGATTGTAACAAATGGCGCCCAATGTGGGACAAAATAATTTTACAACGAATAGTTTCGTAAGAACAGTTAAAAATATGTAAGTATACGTTTTTGGAACAGATTGCAGATTGCAGAACATTGTAAAAAAAATTTTGGGTAAATCAATTTGGAAATTTAGTTTTAATTGGCGCCCAATAGGGGGGCATGTTCTCAGTATCCTCTTCAATGAATTTGTGTTTTGCTAGATTGCCGCAAACATTTTTCGGTGATCATTCGCATATCTGTCTTTCTCCTAAATTTAACAAATGGCGCCCAACATGAGGCACACTAATGTTACTTTGAATAAGTCCGTATGAAATAGAACACAGATCGAAATATTTGATTAAACTATTTTTCGGAAAATATTGCAAGCATATTTGTTGGTAATTTTATTAAAAATTTTACATGGCGACCATCAGTTAAAAATATTTAATTTAACTATTTTTCGGAACATATTGCAGAAGAACTTTTGTAAAAACGATTTTTTTTTTTTGGAAATTAATTTGAAGTTTAAATGGCGCCCAACGTGGAGCAATATTCTTTTGAAGGAAATTATGTGTAGCAAACATTTTTAGGTGATTATACGCATATCTGCATTTTTCCCCAGTATAGCAAATGGCGCCCAACGTGAGGCACAATAATACAATATTGAATAATTTCGTATGAATTAGGAAACCGTTCGAAATATGTAATTATTCTATTATACGGAATAAATTGCAGAGTAAATTTTCTAAACATATTTTTTGTAATTTAATTTTAATTGTAGATGGCGCCCAACGTGGGGCAGAATATAATAATTCCATAAGAATAAGAAAACAGTTTGATATATTTATTTTATTTTTACGAACAGATTGCAGAGCAAATATATATGTTTGTATTTAAATTTTAATTGTACATGGCGCCGAGCAAATTCTTTTAATTTTTTTGTAAATAAATTTTAATTTTACTTGGCGTCCAACGTGGGCAGGTTGTCAGCATTGGTTTAAGTGAATTGGTATTTTGCTTAATTGCTGCGAACATTTCTTTGTGATCATATCTATATTTCTTTATAATTTAACAATTGGCACCCAACGTGGGGCACAATAATCATTCGTTGAATATTTTTTTGGAACAGTGGCAGGTTCTCAGTATTCTTTTATGTGCCTCATGCTGTAATATTTTTTCTGTGATCATGTCTTCATATCAATATTTAATAAATGGCGCCCAACGTGAGGCACAACAATGCTACGTTGAATAATTTCGTAAGAATTAGAAAAAACTTCGAAATTATTCTATTTCTCGGAACAGATTGTAGAGTAGATGTTGGAAACTATTATTATTATTTTTTTGTAATTTAAATATTACTTGGCGCCCAACGTGGTACATTATCCCAATATTCTTGTACATGAATTTGTGTTTTGCAAAATTGCTGCACATATTCTACTTATCATTCCCATATATCCCTCTCCACAGATATTGCATTATTGATATAGATTTTTGGGAGACTTCCTTCATCAGGTCAGAGGGTATTACCAACACAAATAAGGATATAACTTTGGCTATTGAAATTCTTTTTCGTTTTTATTCAGCTTGGGTTTTTTATTGTGTTCTCATCCCATACTGCGATTAACCTTCATTTTTTTCTTTGGGATCCTAAGGTTCTCTTTTTTATTCATTCCTTCCTTTATTTCGTTGTTGTTGGAAATTCCTTTCGTTTATTGTTGCCCCTATGCTGTTGCTCCTTTGTCGTGCCTGCCGAGCCTTTTCGAAAAGCTTTTTAGGAACTACGCAATTTCCTAGAATTAAATTATCACACAGACACACACATAGACACACAAAT
The DNA here is from genome assembly GCF_032173495.1 of Musca vetustissima. Lineage (NCBI taxonomy): Eukaryota > Metazoa > Arthropoda > Insecta > Diptera > Muscidae > Musca > Musca vetustissima. The sequence continues at coordinate 11,615 of NW_026884668.1, forward strand.
ATAAGGAATGTTTTTGTGAATAGACATCAAACGATAATAGATTAGCCTACCTACCCTTCCAGCCTTCTAAGTGGGGTAGCACTTTTTCTATTATTGAAAGGGCTTATTATTTATTCATTGAATTTTTGATTGGCTACGAACAAAAAAAGAAAAAGTTTCCTTTTTATCGAACAATTTCCAAATTAGTCATTTTGGGGTTTGTGGGTTCTCCAAGCACCCTGCCATTGCCTCATTTTTCCCTTCCCTCCCTCCTTCACTCAATTTTTTTTCTTCAGGCTATAATTTACCTGTTGAAATAATGATTAATGTAAATGGAAAATTTTCAAAGGAGGGTGGAGAGTTATTTGTCTTTTCCCCACTACCTTTAATATACCGATGACCCCTTGGGGTTACTATGGTATTTGATTGTACAACACCCACTTCCCCTTCCCTGCTTTTAGATTCATTGGTGATAATATATTTCTACGATGGCATAAAAATATATCATCATTATTATCCTCAAAAGTTGTAACGACATACTTTGTTCTCCTTCTCTCTCTCACTCACTCTCTTGTTGTAATTTCGGAACAAAGGATAACCATTATTTCTTTCTCTATAGTTGTTATTGTTGCAGCAAATATTCTCATTAAATTTTATTGGCATGCCAAAGAAAGAAAAATATGGCAAAGTAAGGAAGGAGTAAAGTTTTGGTGGGATCATGTGGGCATTGTCATTTTTTGTGCTGAGCGATAAAATTTTATGTTGGATATTTTTATCATTGCCTTAAAGATTATATGTGATCCTGCAACTAAGGGAGACATTGTTGATTTTTTATCCATGATGAAGAGATGGAGTCTTCTGTGATCCAGGAAATAAATTTCCATCAGTAGTTCCATCAGTAGTTGATTTATAATAATCCTAGGGATCTTAGTTGTATACCTAAGGGTCTTGAACAGAGTTTTTCTATAGAAAAATTAATTTGGCGCCCAACGCAGAACATAGTACATAGTGATACATTTTATTATACAATTCAATGCCATATGTTGGAAAGACATAACTTCAATGAACGTTTTTCTATCAGATCATTATACAATTTGTGGTGCCCAATCTGAAGGCGTTGGCGATCAATAAGCTCAGTGAAAAAAAATAAAAAATCTATGATTTTCATCTGTAATTAATTTAAAATATACATGGGGATCTTAGTTTTATACTAAAGCGTCCCGAACAGAGTTTTTCCATAGTACATAGTGTTACATTTTGTTATTATCTTCAATGACGCATGTTAGGAAGACGCATCTTCAATGAACGTTTTTCTATTAGACCTCACACACATTTTTGTTGGTGGATTGAAAGGCGCCCAACGTGAAGGCATTGGCGACCAATAAGATCAGTGAAAAAATAATAAAAATAAATAATTTCCATCAGTAGTTGATTTATAATATACCTAGAGGACTTCGTTTTATTCTAAAGGATCCTAAAGAGTGTTTTTATACCAAATTGAATTTGGCGTCCAACACGGGACATTGAAAAATTCAATGTCACATGTCGGGAAGACATAACTTCAATGAACGTTTTATTCATTCGATTATTAAAACATTTTTGGTTTATTGAATGGCGCCTAATGAATCAAAATTAAAAAAAAAATATGTTTCTCACAATTTCTTAAAGTCTTTCTAAAAGTGGTGAGAATTTTTTTATAGAAAATTTTTTTGGCGCCCAACGTGGGGCTCCTTCATACATTTTCCATTCAATAGTAGTTTTTCCTTCGGAGTATTATACAATTTTGGTTGATCAAATGGCGCCCAACGTGTGTGCTTTGGATATTAACAAGGAACTTACTGGCAAATGAAAATCAAACAAAAAATGGAAATAATAAGTGAGGAATCTCAGTTGTATATAGCAATAAGAAGGTTCTTAATAGACAATTATACTTGGCGCCCAACTGTAAAGTTTACCGAATTTTCTCTTTGTTCACTTCCATTTTTAACACCCTGTAACTCACAACCGAATGCACTAAACAAAAAAAAAAAAAAAAAAAAAAAAAACAGCTAAATTATTTTTGTACTGCGAAATATCACCCTTCCAACAAGCACAAATCTGAAATTGTTTGATCGATACTTTATGAGAAATCTATCAGGACAGCCATCTGCCGAAAAAAATATTCACATTTAAAATATGTCTCATTCCAAGGACTTTATTTTTGTTTGTCTTAAATCTGATTATTGGCGCCCAACGTGTGGTACACACTAATATATTTATGTTATGAAATAAATTTGATTGGGATTATATTAAATAGGTAGGTCTTCTAACATATTAAAAAAAAGGATTAAACATTTTTGACGTCTCTGATAGACATTCAGTAAATTATTACAAAATTTCCCCATTGCCGATAACTATCTATTTGTATGCCCGGTGTAAATGTTCCTTATCGAAATATTGGTTTTGAAACCCCATGTTTCTTTGGACCAAATCCGTTTCAGAAAATTTGGAGTCGATTTACAAAGGTCCGTCCGTCCGTCTATCCGTTGTCCGTTTGTCTGTCTGGCCGATTTCATCCAAACTTTAAGTTTAAGTTCGAAGATGGGAAATGTCGGTCCACTCCTTCCGGTAACTCCTACACAAAATGGTAAAAATTGTGCAAAAAATCAATTTTATAATATCATGCGAACGGACTATCCTATTTGAACCAAACCTTGGGCAACCTATTATCTTAACCAAGCTTACATTAAGGCCGACGTCAGAATGCTCGCGAGAAGCGGTGCTATGATATGCCGCTAGACGACGCTATAAACCTAGCGTCTGTTTTCTTATGGCATAGCGCAGAGTGGATGCTATGCTACAAGCGAGACGAAACGAGTGCAAGCGATAAAGCGTGTTGTGCAATGGTTTATAGCAAGAACTCGCTTTGTCTCTGAGATTCTTTATTAAATAATAATTTACCGTTATTGGCCGGTTTTTTGGCATCGTTCTTTTGGATCTTATAGCATTTTAATGGCATAGATCAATCTGTCGGGATTTTTGTGGACTCAAGGCAAAATTCAATTAAAAAATAATAAAAAATTTGGAAAAAATATGAGAAATCGATGCAGAAACATTTGTTAATTTCATGTATCTGAAAGTACACTCTTTCAGAATTTGTTGACCATATAGGCAAAAAGAGATTCGGGAATGGGAATTTTTCCGATTTGCTGAAAATTTATAGGATGAATTTAGACAAATTTCCGATAAAATGTCCTAAAAAATAATAGTCCTAAAAATATTGTTTAAACATTTTCTCAGTGTCAGTGTTGCCAAAACTTTGTCGATAAAAATGCCAGATTTTGTTAAAAAAATGCTAGAAAGTGCTAAAAAAATTTTAAAAAAATGCCAAATAAAAGTGCTAGAAATTGTTATGGAAAGAACTTGGCTTATATCTAATAATGAGATCTTTATTATATGCCTTTTAAGTGGGGGTATCCTCAACCATTCTCACAACATGACCTAGCCAACGTATATATGGTATAGCATGGTCCATAGATGGTATAGCATGGTCCATAGATCTTCCGGACAATTTTTCTCGCAAACACTCCACTTGCTTGCAAAGCTGTAGTTTTCAAGTTCCACGGAAACTGATTTTTTTCTATAGAGCAAGTAAAAAAGTCTTTAGCTTGCGAAGTTCTACGGAATAAAAAACAGGATTAGTTACTCGCTTTATGTAAGACATATGTTTCTATCATAGAGTTGACCAACTTTGAAGAGGTACCAGAAGAGGTTGCTTTATAGACCCTAAGGTTTATTGTAGGTTTGGAAAAATATTATGAATTGCAAAGTTTTACAAATCAACAAATTTTAAAAATTGTAAAACTTCGGGGGTGGGCACAGAATGAGTGGACCAACGCGCCCATCTTCAAGCTTGATTTGTGAAAGGTAAATGTATTTTTTTCCCAATCAAATAAAAGCCTTCTCGGTTGGAAAATACGCCGAACCCTTAAAAACCGAAAATGTATATGGGGGCTATATGGCTATGGCTTATAGAGATTATTTCCAATCCATCCTCCAATAACTCGAAATGTTAAATTAATTACTTAGCTGGCTTGTAACTGAACTTTCGTTTAATAAGCCGAGCTTAAAAATATTTCCAGGCGCGCAGGTCTTTTGCGTAGTTTTTCTTGTAACCGAACCTTCGTTCAATTAGCCGAGCTTAAAAATATTTCCAGGCGCGCAGGTCTTTTGCGTAGTTTTTCCCAATTTGTAAGATCATGTTCGGCAATGTTGTCTTCCTCTTGATCTTTCCATCTAATTTGTGGCCTTCCCCTTCTGAGTAAACCATCAGCTGGTTCGCTTTTATATGTGTCTTTTGAGCTGGAGCATCTTCATTCATGCTAACTACATGATCTATCTTGCGTAGTCGCTGCTGCAGCTCAATACGCCTAACAATGCCGATGTCCGAGAATAGCTGGTCCAGCTCATGGTTCATTCGACGGCGATATTCACCGTCAACGCAGAATGGTCCATAGATCTTTCGGAGAATTGTTCTGTCAAACACTTCAAGAGCTACCTCATCTGCTTGCGTAAGTACCCATGCTTCAGATCCATATATCATTCGGGTAATATCAGCGTCTTGTAGAGTGTTCGTTTGGTCTGGTGAGAGGTGGTCTTGTTATTGTGTTGCGTGGATACCATCAACTTGGTCTTCTCGCCATTTACTACTGCCACTGCCACTTTGGCAGTAGTACATGCCGCTGGTTGTTACCGCTTTCAACGTTCGTCTAGGTCATGGTCCATTTGACCCGCTAAATATGGACCGATTTATATCTAAAAATGTTTGCTTATTCTTCGGCCCTATCCCTTTCTCCATGTAAAATTTTGCGATGTCCGGGTCATCAAAAAAAACGGAAAAACAAGTAGGGGTCTTTATTGGCCCATCCTACATGCAAAAGGTTGTGAAGATTGGTCTATAACTGTGGCATGTATCGTGTTTACAAATTATAATGGACCAAAGGAGCAATATTTCGCGGCGTTACAAACTCTTGGGACTGCACTAAGCTACAATACCCTTGCAACATAGTTGGGTAGGGTATAAAAATATACACGCCTCTTAAAGTCCTTCAAACTAATATTACCACGCCTCTGATAGATCTCCAAAAAATATTTTATAATATTCACGCAATTTATATAATTTTAATAAAAAAAAATGTTTTTTTTTTTCAGATCTAACAAAAAATAATTTTTCTCTCTTTTGAAGAAAGTTCCAACTATTTTCTCAAATCTATTTTAAATATTCCTTTTTTTAAATATATTTTTTCTTTGATCTCTTTGCAGGTAATTACAAAAAAATAACAGTTTCCGAAACTATAGAAAATATACGGGTAAATATAAAAAGAAAAACGTTTGATTTTTAGCTACATGGAATTTTGCTACAATTAAAACAAGTGAAAAAGCGGTAAGTTCGGCCGGGCCGAACTTTGGATACCCTCCACCATAGTTATATTGACAGGTACTATAAATGAAAATATAGGAAACATACCAAAAAGTGGACCTATACCGACATTTCTAAAAACGGATTATGTAAACCATAATACAAAACGCGCTCAAGAACCCCAAAATACCGAAAATTGGGGGTACCCTTATATGGGGGCTATCTGAAAAAATGGACCTATATTCATAATATTTTGAGGAGAGATTTGGAAACTATTAAGAACTCAATGTACCAAATTTCGGCGTATTCGGTAAAAAAACGCGCTCAAGAACCCCAAAATACCGAAAATTGGGGGGTACCCGTATATGGGGGATATCCGAAAAAATTGACCTATATTTATAATTTTTTGTGGAGGGTTTTTGTACCTATTAAGAACCCAATGTATCAAATTTCAGCGTATTCGGTTGAAAAACGCGCTCAAGAACCCCAAAATACCGAAAATTGGGGGTACCCTTATATGGGGGCTATCCGAAAAAATGTACCCATATACATAATTTTTTGTAGAGAGACTTGGTACCTATTAAGAGCTCAAAATACTAAATTACCGGCACTTCGGTGGAAAAATACGATCAAAATCCCCAAAATACTGAAAATTAGGAGGTACCGTTACATGGGGGCTACCAGAAAAAGTGGACCTATATTTATAATTTTTTGTGGAGACATTTAGTACCCCATAAGAACTCAATGTACCAATTTTCCGCGTATTCGGTTGAAAAAAGAGCTCAAGAACCCCAAAATACCGAAAATTGGGAGGTACTGTTATATGGGAGCTATACCTAAACGTGGACCGATATATCCCATCTTCGAACTTGACCTGCCTGCAGACAAAAGACAACCCTATGCAAAATTTCAGCACCCTATCTCAATTCCTTCAGAAGATAGCGTGATTACAACAGACGGACGGACGGACAGACGGACGGACATGGCTAGGTTGTCTTAGAATTTTACCCTGATCAAGAATATATATACTTTATAGGGTCGGAAATGAATATTTCGATGAGTTACAAACGGAATGACAAAATTAATATATCCTCCATACTATGGTGGAGGGTATAAAAAGTATATATTAGAACCATCGTAAAGTTCTGGAATCTTGTGATTTAATATACATATTAAAAAATGATTTGTTATTGTGGTGTTCCTATTTATATTTCCTTAGTTTTTCTAAGAATTACATGAAAAAAATTCCCCTCAAAAATAAATATGACTCTGTGATATATTCATATTTCACAAGCTGCCCTGCATTTACAACAGAAGATAACAATACTAATAATAATTATGAATATGAATATTACAACACAAATATCTATTCTACTAAAAAGATGATGCGTTCTTTGTGAATATTGCATTTTGAAAAATAAACCAATAAAAGAAAATTTTCAAAATATATATTTCTAGGAAAAAATGTTACAATTCTTTGTTCTTCGTTTTTGGTAGCTAACAAAGGGACGAAGAAAGGGTATGACGAACAAATGACCACTGTTTGACATTTGCTGGGCAATGAATGGCTCAAAAGGGGAACTTTTCTGTTTTTCGTTGATGTTGCTCTTTAGAAAAATTTTGTTTGGTTGTAACCTCTTGATAACCTTGAATTGTCTACACTAATTGCTTATTTCTCATATGAATACATTTTTTTTTTATATATATCGCTCATGTGTGTATGTCAGTACGTGTGTAACAAATTTTATATATATATATATATATTTTTTTTTGATATTAATAATCATGCGTAATGATGTGTACTTGGTTTGGTATCGCATGTGGATGCATATGGTTGGTTGGTAGGGGGTGGAGGTTCTTTTTTTAATATCTATATTTATTTTTTGTATTTAGGTAATATTTAATATGAACATTAGAGAAACAGAACTTATGGAAATAAGGGGTTAACTAGAAAGTTTTTTTCCAAAATGGTATAAGAATTGTGTTTAAAAAATATTTAAAAAAATCCAAAGCCCCTTTTAGTCCCTCAAAATATTAAATAAAAATGTCAAAGCCTCTAACAGGCCACATATATTAACATTTTTTTAATTACCCAAACTTCTGATACTCCTTCATAAAAAATATATAAAAATAACAACAGCTCTGATATTTCTAACAAAATTATTTAAAAATATCCATGCCTGTGTTAGTGTTTAAAAAAAAATCCAACCTCTCATAGTCCACAAAAAAAAAATAAATAAATAAATAATTACACATTTTTCCACACTTCATATAGTTGAACAAAAAATTATTACAAAATATCCGAGCCTCTGTTAGTCCTTCAGAAAAATGTTAAAATATCCCCATCATTGGCAGTCTCTCATAAAAAAAAGTTTTAAACTACCCAACACTAGACCTAGTCCTACAAAAATATCGTAGAAAAATATTCACGCAGCTCATAGGTCTCCAAAAAATATATTAAAAATATCTCACCCTCTGATAGCCCTTCAAAAATATTAGAAAAAAAAAAAAACAGTAAGGAAAGTAGTAAAGTCGGACTGGGCCGTCTATATGATACCCTTCACCAATTTGGGTATTTTGTTCATATGTATCCTGACAATTGTATGCCAATGTTCCATCGAAAGGACATACTCATGTCTTTCTGCAACCTATGATAAATTTATTTTCATTCAGTCCGGTTTAGAGTCGTCTGCGTACCATGGGACAAATTTATGGAGAACGATTTATAGAAAAATGGATACACGCTATTCGATCGCCGCACTGTTAAAAGTTTAATTTCAGTGAGACACTCGTTCGAACTACATATGCAAGCTAGGGCAGCAATTTCAACAAAATGCAATAACGTTTTTCAAGTCTCACTTTGATACGTTATGCAAAAATTCGTGTTAATCGGACAAACATTAGAAGTTTGGGTGCACTATTTATGTAAAATCGGACGAGTATATATGTATATGTGGGAGTTATATGAAAACCTGAACCGATGTTTCCGAAACTTAACACACATGATTCTAGATTCAATTCAGTACGCTATGCCAAATTTCGTGCAAATCGAAGGATATATAGGGACTTTGATGCACCACTTACATAAAATCGGACGAAAATATATATGGAAGCTATATCGAAATCTGAACCGTTTTTCCCGAAATTCACCACTCATCATTCTAGACTCAATTCAGTACGCTGTGTCAAATTTAGTGCAAATCGAAGGATATATAGGGACTTTACCTAAAATCGGACGAAAATATATATGGGAGCTATATCTAAATCTGAACCGATTTTCAGGAAACTTAACACACATCATTCTAGACCTATTTCATTACGCTATACCAAATTTCATGCAAATCGAGAGATATATAGGGACTTTGGTGCACCATTTACCTTAAGTCGGACGAAAATATATATTGGAGCTATATCGAAATCTGAACCTATTTTCACGAAACTTAACACACATCATTCTAGGCTTAATTCAGTACGCTATGCTAAATTTCGTGCAAATCGAAGGATATAAAGGGACTTTGGTGCACTATTTACCAAAAATCGGACGAATATATATATGGGAGCTATATCTAAATCTGAAGCGATTTCCATGAAACTTAGCACACATCATTCTAGACCTAATTCATTACGCTGTGCGAAATTTCGTGCAAATCGAAGGATATAAAGGGACTTTGGTACACAATTTAAATTAAATCGGACGAAAATATATATATGGGAGCTATATCTAAATCTGAGCCGATTTTCAGGAAACTTAACACACATCATTCTAGACCTATTTCATTACGCTATACCAAATTTCGTGCAAATATATATATTGGTCCACCATTTGCAATATATATTGGAGCTATATCGAAATCTGAACCGATTTTCACGAAATTTAACACACATCATTCTAGACCTAATTCATTACGCTGTGCGAAATTTCGTCCAAATCGAAGGATATAAAGGGACTTTGGTACACAATTTAAATTAAATCGGACGAAAATATATATATGGGAGCTATATCTAAATCTGAGCCGATTTTCACAAAATTTAACACACATCATTCTAGACCTAATTCATTACGCTGTGCGAAATTTCGTGCAAATTGAAGAGTATAAAGCGACTTTGGTGCACTATATACCTTAAATCGGACGAAAATATATATGGGAGCTATATCTACATCTGAACCGATTTTCAAAGAATTTAACACACATCGTTCTAAACGTAATTTAGTACGCTGCGCCCAATTTCGTGCAAATCGAAAGATATTTAAGGTTTTTGGTGCACCATTTACATTAAATCCCAATTTCAATAGGGTTCGTCCTTGGGCCAAATATATGGGCTGTGCAAAATTTCATTCAGTTCGAATCATAAATGCGACCTGTACTTTTTTTACAATTTAACATCTACAGACGGACGGACGGTCAGGCAGACGTACATGCGTAAATCGACTTAGAAAGTGATCCTATGCATATTCTCAAAAGGAACCATGTGTCTATTTCGATTCCTTTTGCCTGTTACGAACATATGTACAAAGACATAATACCCTGTATCAAAGTGTGGTGAAGGGTATAAATATTCTCCCTTTCAAAAGAAAAAAAATAAATATCTATATTTATACCCTACACAACTATGTTGTCAGGGTATTATAGCTTTGTGCAGCCCCAAAAGTTTGTAACGCCGCGAAATATTGGTCCTAGACCCACCTTTAAGTATACCGACCGTCATATCTCGACTAGCTGAGTCGATCTAGACATGTGTGTCCGTCCGTCCGTCCGTCTGTCCATTATAATTTGTAAACACGATACAGGCCACAGTTATGGACCAATCTTCACGAAATTTTGCATGTAGAATGGGTTCTGGCCAATGAAGACCCCTATTGTTTTTGATAAAGATCGGTTAATATTTAGGGGATGAAATGGACCAAATACTAAATTTTTGTCGGTTTTTCTGGTCGCTCCAGAGGCCGCAGTTATGGTCCGAACATCGTGATATTTTACATGGAGAAAAGGGGATCGGGCATAAGAATAAGCATGCCTGTTTTGATAAAGATCGGTCAATATTTAGCGGGTCAAATGCACCCTGACTTTTGTGTGAAAAATTACAAAATTTTTTTTCTGGGACGTATATACTTGCTCCTGAAGGACATATACTCGAGATGTTGATAGTATGTCCAAAATGAGTTATTGACCTTCAAATTGATACCAATTATATGGCTGTATGTACTCCGATGCGGGAGTTGTACGTAATTAAGTAAAGGTGACTATGTGCATATTATTACTATTACTCCATAAGAGGGCGGAAATGTGGCGCTGATCGCTTTGAAATTGTACATGAAGTTCCGATTATGGTCAAGGACGACGCTTATAGTTTTTGGGTGAAGTTGATATTTCATTCAGGGGGTTCAATTAACCGAAAACTTTAATTTTGTCAGATTTTCTAGTCGCTCTAGAGGCAATTATTACATAGAGAACATCACATATTTTACAAAGTGAAGGGGATCTGACAAAATGCTTAGAGTGGCTGTTTAGATGATGATCGGTCAATTTTCCGACGGTCAAATCAATCAAAACCTAAAGGAACCAATTTTTTTTATTTTATGGCGTAAAAATTCACTTCAAGAAAAAATATTTTGGAAAATATGCAAGACTTAGATAGAGGAGTTGTTGATCTATAATCGGTATAAAGGGTCCAAATATCACGAAATATTGCCCAGGCTCAGAATATAGAACCACCGAAAGTGTGCTTTTCGTGGTAGTTGTGTAGGGTATCATATGGTCGGCCCCGTCCGACTATACTGCTCCGCTCACTGTTTTTTTTTTTTTTTTTTGAGTCGATCTATAGTCCACAATTGAAAGCCGAACATCACAACACAACCCACGATGAAGAGAATCTGGACAAGTAATTAGAAATATTGTCCTGAATATTAGTAATATTTGTTGACCTCTGGTCGCAAAATATTGCCCAAGCTCAGAATATAGAACCACAGAAATATAGATTTTCATGGAATTTGTGTAGGGTATCATATGATCGGTCCCGTCCGACTATACTTCTCCGATCACTGGTTTTTAATTACATTTTTTGTGCAACCTATCACCTCATCTCTGAAATTAATTAACTTTAGATTTTTTTTCCTTTCGATTTCGAAAATTTGATAGTAACAATCAAACAATAGAATTTTATATTTCACTACAATCTCCAAATCGAAAACTACAAACAGTAATAAAAACTATTATTATTTTTTTTTTGATGACTTACTCAGCAATCACATGCGGTACGCTCATACACCCATATACACCCTTTCGAATTAGTTGGATTTTTTTGCTGTTTTATTTATTAATGTTTTTTTTTTTTTTTTTTTTTGAACATTAAAATTCATAATTCACAATTGTTGTGAAGTGACTTCTCACGTGTGTGCTGTTTCACTAAAATGGCATGATGTCATTTGAAAATTAAAAATAGAAACAACAAAATATAGAAAAGCAATAGTCACAGGTGTCTCGCTAGCTAGCTGGCACTATGTGTGACTAAATCATTACTGTTTTTTTTTTGAGATTTCAGATTAGAATGGCAGTTGGGTGGTATTTTGAGTGATTAGACATTTTGTGGAAAATTAAAAAAAATATTATTTTTTTTCTATAGAAAAAACTCTCTACAGAGTTTTGTCAGAATTGTCTGAAGAAAATCGATTTTTCTTTGCTAAAGTAAAATTTAGGTTAAAATTATTCCTACAAAATTGGAAAAATATTCTTTCTCCATCAATTCAAAGAGAATTGAATTGGAATAAAATGTGTAAAAAATCGATCGGAATTATTGTGAGATTTGTCCGAAATTTGAATTCTTTTTTTTTTTAATTCAATACAATTAAGACCGAATTCAATAACACTTATCGAACATATTTCTATAATGTCCAAATGTTTCAAAAAACCTGTTAATAACAACCGTCCAGTCGGAGACTATGTACATAGCGAGAGAAGAAGAGCGGAAGAAAGGTTACTTTAGGCATGTCAAATTTTTGACAGAGCCTAGGATCTGGTTTGGGTCTGTTTTGGAGACGAGATTATCTAGATTATCAATTTCATATCTTCCAAACTGTTTATGGCTTCTGCTAATTAGCGATGGACATTTACAGAGGATGTGTTCAATTGTTTCTAGTACTTCTTCGTCCTTCGACATAGACGACAGTAATCCTCTCCACTGGAGTCTCACTTCGAAGTGAGAGATCTCATCTTGCAGTGACCTGTCATGATCCCCACAATGATTTTGATCTCTCTCTCTCTTATTGCGTGCCAGCAGCGAAGGCGTTCTTTTACGAGAGAATTTAGGCCCAATAGATTTTGAGATTCTGCAAGCAGGTTCTTTTAGCCATCTGTTGCCGACTACCTCGCAGTAAAACGCACGGATTCTGCCAATGAAATAACCGATGCGAGATTTCACAGATCTCTCAATCGAAAGGTCACAACCGTTATGTTTAGGATGCTAGCATGACCAGGCATCCGTTCCCCGGAGCCTCAGGTCTCACCTGGCTGCCTGGAATTTAATCACAATGTCCAAAGGTTGGAGTTTCAAAATTGCGTTCAAGGCTGCCTGTGGTGTACTTACTAATGCTACGGTGATCAGGATTGAAGCCGATCGCTGTACTAAACTCAATTTTGTTAGCAGCATCTTTTTGTTAACCCCCCCTGCCACCAGACAAGGCAACCATATGTATAAATGGGTAAGATGATCGTCATATACAGCCAGTGTATAATTTCGGGTCTTAATCCCCAGCTCTTATCTATGGAATTCTTACATGAGTAGAGTGACAGCAGTTCTATCTTAGAGAGTTCCTCAACATTCCTATTCCGTTAGTTAGTTTGCGGTCAAGGATGGTGCCAAGGTATTTTGCTTCTTCAGAAAGGGTTAAAGTCACTCCTCCCAGTGATGGCAGACGGAAACTAGGAATCTTACGTTTCCTAGTGAAGAACACCAATTCTTGGCAAACGAAGTACGTTTATAAATCAATTCAGACATTCGTCAGAGCTGTCTGAAGAAATTCGAAAATATCGAAATCTACCACTTGCTGTTCCCACTGTTAGAAAAATATGTTTCCCCAAATAAATTTTAATGACTATTGAAATGTATGAAGCGCTACAAAAATTGGTCAGAACTATTTTGAAACTGTTGTCAACTTTTTTCCTTTACAAATTCCGATACGTTTTCGTCTAAATTGTATCGGAATTCTATAAAATGAGAACAAACGAAATTTAGTTGGCTTTAGATTTTTCATACATTTTGTTAGACTTGTTTCAGAGCTGTCTGAAGAAAATCGAAGAAGAGAACCACCAATAAAAGGAATGCTATCATGTAAAAAATATTAGATTTATTTCAGATCTGTCGGAAAAATTTCTTCCTTACATTTCAATAGAAGAAATTTGAGATACTCTAGAATCATACACCTCCTGATAGTTCTTCGAAAAATATCCAAGCCTCTAAAAGTCCTTATAAAATTGTTTAGAAAAATAGCCACATATCGGATAGTTATTTTTTTTTTAATATTACCAATCCAATCCTCTGAGAGACCTTCAAAAAATATGTTGAAAATATCATTGCCTCCTTAAACCAGTGAGCGGAGCAGTCAGACGGGAACGACCATACGATATCCCACACAACTACCACGGAACTCTAACTTTCTGCGGATTATTATTCCGAACCTGGGTAAAATTTCGTGATAGTTGCACCCTCTTGCCCCATTAGAGGTCAACTGCATCTCTTCCTTATACTGACATATTTTCCGAATATTACTAATATTCAGTATAGCTCTTCCAATTAGTTGTCCATATCCCCTTCACCGTGATGGTCGGCTTAAAATTGTGGGTTATAGACCGACTCAAAAAAAAATAAGTTTTCGGTTCAAAATTGTTATCTGATTATCACCGAAAATTTAAGGCGTTTTCCTTGACCATAACTGGAACCTCATCTAAAATTTCAAAGCTATCAAAGCTAGGTAAAGGGTTACTAATAATATCTGAGTACGTAAGCACCAGTAAATATTAAAATGTAATTGATATCAACTTGAAGGTCAACCTCTCCTCTTGTATATACTATCAACTTTTCGGATACTTCAGGGGTAAATATATACGCCATAGAATAGAAAATTTTTCCATTCTTCACACAAAAGTCTGGGTCTACTTGACCTTCTAAATATTGACTGATATTCATCAAAACAGTCATGCTTATTCTTTGGCCCGATCCTTCTCCATCATGTAAAAATTCGCGATGTTTGGGCCATAATTGCGACCTCTGGAGCGACCAGAAAAACCGACAAAAATTAAGTATTTCTTCCATTTCATCCTCTACATTTTTAACCGATCTGTATCAAAAACAATAGGGGTCTGAACCCATACTACATGTAAAATTTCGTGAAGATTGGTCCATAACTGTGACTTAAGGCTCTAATAGTGGTTGAAAAATTACTCTTTATACCCTGCACCGCACTGTGGTACAGGGTATTATGTCTTTGTGCATATGTTTGTAACAGGCAAAAGGAAAGGAGATAGACATAGGGTTCCTTTTGAGAATATGCATAGAATCACATTCTGAGTCGATTTATGCATGTCCGTCCGTCCATGTATTTTTGTGAACCAAGTATAGGTCGCATTTATGATCCGATTTGGATGAAATTTGGCATAGGTTACTTATTTGGCCCAAGGATGAATCCTATTGAAATTGGGAAAAATCGGTTCAGATTTAGATATAGCTCCCATATATATTTTCGTTCTATTTAATGTAAATGGTGCACCAAAGTCCCTATATATCCTTCGATTTGCACGAAATTTGGCAGAGCGTAATGAATTAGGTATAGAATGATGTGTGTTGAGTTTCGTGACAATCGGTTCAGATTTAGATATAGCTCCCATATATTTTTTCGTCCGATTTAATGTAAATGAAGTATCAAAATCTCTGTATATCTTTCGATTTCAAAGTCTCTATATATCTTTCGATTTGTACGAAATTTGGCATAGCGTACTGAATTAAGTCTGGAATGATGTGTGTTAAGTTTCGTGAAAATCGGTTCAGATTTAAATATAGCTCCCATATATATTTTTGTCCGACTGTATGTAAAGTCCCATATATCTTTCGATTTGCACGATATTTGGCACGGCGTACTATATTGAGTCTAGAATGATGAGTAATGAATTTCGGGGAAATCGGTTCAGATTTCGATATAGGTCTCATATATATTATCGTCCGATTTTAGGTAAATGGTGCACCAAAGTCCGTATATATCTTTCGATTTGCACGATATTTGGCAAGGCGTACTGAATGAGGTATAGAATGATGTGTGTTAAGTTTCGTGAAAATAGGTTCAGATTTCGATATAGGTCCCATATATATTTTCGTCCGATTTTAGGTAAATATTGCACCAAAGTCTCTATATATCTTTCGATTTGTACGAAATTTGGCATAGCGTACTGAATTAAGTCTGGAATGATGTGTGTTAAGTTTCGTGAAAATCGGTTCAGATTTAAATATAGCTCCCATATATATATTTTTGTCCGACTGTATGTAAAGTCCCATATATCTTTCGATTTGCACGATATTTGGCACGGCGTACTATATTGAGTCTAGAATGATGAGTAATGAATTTCGGGGAAATCCGTTCAGATTTCGATATAGGTCTCATATATATTATCGTCCGATTTTAGGTAAATGGTGCATCAAAGTCCGTATATATCTTTCGATTTGCACGATATTTGGCAAGGCGTACAGAATGAGGTATAGAATGATGTGTGTTAAGTTTCGTGAAAATCGGTTCAGATTTCGATATAGGTCCCATATATATTTTCATCCGATTTAATGTAAATGGTGTACCAAAGTCCTTTAATATCATTCCGTTTGCACGATATTTGGCACAGCGTAATGAATTAGGTCTTAGAATGATGTGTGTTAAATTTCGAGAAAATCGGTTCAGATTTAGATATAACTTCTATATCTGATAAAATGAACAATTTAGTATCGGTTGCAGAATGATATGTTTATTGATCCAATTTCATTTTACTGCTCCTTTAAAAATGCGACGTCTGTTAGGGTTCATCTCTTGAATATACCGAAATTGGTGAAGGGTATGATATAGTCGGCCCCGTCCGGCTTTACTACTTTCCTTCTTGTGGCTCAATAATTTGTATTTTTCCTATAAATCAGCCTCCTAAAGTAATAATAGCCAAATAATAAATATGAAAAAAAAAAACACAAGCCAAGGCTCGAAATGTACCTGAAAAATATTGGTAAAAAAAATCCGCGGCTTTAAGGCTCTAATAGTCTTTGAAAAATTTGTCTTAAAAAATGTGCGGTTTATGGCTCTGACATTGGTTCAAAAAATTTTCTCGAAAATCGCAGTTCGATTATTGGTTCGAACAATTTTTAAAATCTACACCTTGTGACTAAAATAGTGGTTGAAGAAGTATTCCTCAAAAATCTTCACCTTGTGGTTGGCTCTGATAGTGGCTCAAAAAATATTCTTAAAAATCCCATGCCTTATGACTTCTATTTATAGGAAACCTCCTGAAGGGCCTTCTATCTGCATTTTACCCTTAAAAAAATATTCACTTCAGATTTTCAAAGCCTCCCAATTTGGTATGGTCATCATTTTAATGGAAATTTTATTACGCACCATCTAACCTTCTTTAGGCCTCTTGGAAATCTACCAAGCTCCATTTCCATAAGACAACAACACCAAAAAAAAAAAAAAAAATCCAAAAAGACAAATTAACACTTTTATGATTCATTACATATTCAAAGCTGGCAGTGGCTTATCAAAAAAAAAAAAAAAAAATGAACAAAAATAAATTTTTCGGCTTTACGCACGACATTCTGGGGTGATAGTTTTATTTACGAACTTATCTCCAAACAAACAACGTTGCGTCGTTCTACGCAACTTTAAATAGTTCGATGTTTGTTCACGTTTCGTCTTCAGTTTAGTTTTTTTATTATGGAATTGATAAGAACTACAAATTTCCTCAGTTGGTAACAAACCGACCGACTTTACGCACATTAACCACCACTTATCATCCTCGGCATTATGTAGGTGTATTACTTACCTTCTTTTTGTCTTCACTTATTATCGGTAATATTTAACACATATTTTCTTTATGGTTTAAATTCACATGATAATAATTTATCTTTAAGAAGTGAAAGAGATTAGATTAGAGGTATGGTTAGGGGTTCGTCTTGATTCAAGATTAACCAGTAAGGAAAGTAGTAAAGTCGGACGGGGCCGACTATATGATACCCTTCACCACTATGGATATATTAAACAGGACTATTAACATGAAATTGGATGAAATAAAATATGTGATATTTATCTAAATGTGAATCTACCTATATATCCATAAGTTATATAAATCGACTTCAATCAAATATAAATAGGTTATCTGTTGGGCTATGTCTGTACTTCTAGAAAACGCAACTACGTAATTCTATGCTCAATTTTGTACGTTATGCAAAATTTGATGTCAACCTGACTAGCATGAAGAGTTTGATGTCCAATTTACTTAAAATCGGGCGAAAATATATATGGAAGCTCTATCCAAATATATCGAAGGATATATAGGGACTTTGGTGCACCATTTACATGAAATCGGACGAAACTATATCTGAATCTGGGCCGATTTTCTCGAAACTGGGCAGACATCATTCTAGGCTCAATTCAGTACGTTATGCCAAATTTCCTGCAAATCTAAAGATATATAGGGACTTTGGGGCACCATTAACATGAAATCGGACGAAACTATATATGGGAGCTATATCTAAATCTGGACCGATTTTCGCGAAACTGGGCAGACATCATTCTAGCCTCAATTCAGTACGTTATGCCAAATTTCGTGCAAATCGAATGATTTTCAGGGTCTAAAGTCCGTAAATCGGGCGAAACTATATATGGGAGCTATATATAAATCTGAACCGATTTTCACGAAACTTGGCACACATCTTTCGTGGCTCAATTCAGTACGCTAGGCCAAATTTCGTGCAAATCGAAAGATTTTCAGGGTCTAAAATCCGTAAATCGGGCAAAAATATATATGGGAGCTATATCTAAATCTGAACCGATTTTCCCAATTTCAATAGGGTTCGTCCTTGGGCCAAACAAATGAGCTGTGCCAAATTTCATCCAAATCGGATCATAAATGCGACCTGTACTTTGTTTACAATTTAACATGGACAGACGGACGGACATGCATAAATCGATTCGGAAAGTGATTCTATGCTTATTCTCAAAAGGAACCATGGGTCTATCTCGATTATTTTTGCCTGTTACAAACATATGCACAAAGACATAATACCCTGTACCACAGTGTGGTGAAGTGTATATAAACGAGCCAGAGATTAAAAAAACAAGTATATATTTAGATTTGAGAGAAGTCTGATATAATTCGGAAGAAAATCGAAAAATGCTTTCAAAAAATATCCCCACATGTTATAGGCATTCAAAAAATATTTTCATAAATATTAGAGTCTCTGAAATGTCTTCAAAAATATTAAAAAAAAACAAAGCCTCCGAAAGGGTTTCAAAAGATGTTGAAATAAAATATGATAAGTCCTTATTCCTTATACCTTCTACAAAAATATCCAAACCAATCAAAAAAGAAGAAAATGATTAATTCACATTTCAGACAAGTCTGATCTGGTCGGCAGAAATTCGAAAACTACTAAAAAACTATCCACACGGCTTAAACAAAAATTTTCATAAATATTTAAGCCTCTGAAATGCCTTCAACTCTATTTGTAAAAAGAAAGAATGAAGCATCCGAAAGGTCTTCAAAACATTTTGAAAAAAATATCCAAGCCTCTGAGATAAATCCTTATACAATATTCTACAAAAATATCCAAACCAATTAAAAAAGGTGAAAAAAATGATAAATTCACATTTCAGACAAGTCTGATCAAAGTCGGAAAAAATTCGAAAAATGTTCTAAAACTATCCACACGTCTTATATGGCTTAAAAAAATATTTTCTTAAACATTTAAGCCTCTAAGAAGGTCTTCAAAAAATATTTAAAAAAATAATCAAGTCTCCGAAAGATCCTCTAAAAAATGTTCAAATAATATCCAAGCCTCTGATATTGTATAAGGATTTATCAGAGGCTTGGATATTTTTTTTTCAAAATTTTTTGTAGATCTTTCGGAGGCTTAATAATTTTTTTCTACAAAAATATCCAAACCAATTAAAAAAGAAGAAAATGATAAATTCACATTTCAAAAAAAGTCTGATCGAAGTCGGAAGAAAATCGAAAACTTTTCATAAACTATCCAAACTTCTCATATGGCTTCAAAAAATTTTTTTCTTAAACATTTAAGCCTCTAAGAAGGTCTTCAAAAAATATTTAAAAAAATAATCAAGTCTCCGAAAGGTCCTCTAAAAAATGTTGAAATACCATCCAAACCTCTGATATTGTATAAGGATTTATCAGAGGCTTGGATATGTTTTCAAAATTTTTTGAAGACCTTTCGGAGGCTTAATAATTTTTTCTACAAAAATATCCAAACCAATTAAAAAAAGGAGAAAAAAATGATAAATTCACATTTCAGAAAACTCTGATCAAAGTCGGAAGAAAATCGAAAACTGTTCTATAACTATCCAAACTTCTCATATGGCTTCAAAAAATATGTTCTTAAATATATAAACTTCTAAAAAAGTCTTAAAAAACAAAATATTTAACAATTTTTCAAACCCCTAAGAGGCCCTCAAAAAAGTTGTGAAAAATATCCAGCCCCCCTTGAGAAGTCTTTATACAATATTCTACAAAAATATCCATAAAATACATGGTTAAAACCTTCAAAACCTTTAAAAAATATATCCAAGCCTCTAAGAGGTTTTAAAAAAGTACAAAACTTCTGAGAGGTCTTTAAAATAATTATAAAAATATCCAAGCTCCATATAAACCTTCAAAAATATTCTAAAAAATATTTACGCCTTAAAGAGGCCTACGTCAATGACAGATCTTTCAAAAATATTCAAACAATATCCAGAGGCTTTGGTAGACATTAAAAAAAAACTATCAAAACCTCTGAGAGGTCTTAGTAAATATTTTAAAAATATTCAACCCGACTTCGGCAGGTCTTCAAAATTTATAGGGCTGACAAAAAAAATTCTAAAACTATCCTCGC
This sequence comes from Musca vetustissima, assembly GCF_032173495.1. Lineage (NCBI taxonomy): Eukaryota > Metazoa > Arthropoda > Insecta > Diptera > Muscidae > Musca > Musca vetustissima. The sequence goes on from NW_026884668.1 coordinate 32,118, forward strand.
CCATGATAGGTCTTCAAACAATATTCTAAAAAAAATATCCAACTCTCTGAGAGGCCTCCTCCATTTGTTTTGAAAAATATTCAAATCTCTGATAGGCGTTCTAAAATATCCACGCCTCTGAAGGCCGTCAAAAACGTTTGAAATTAACTTCGGTGAAAATAATATTTTTTCAAAGCTTTAATGAAGTGTGGATTATTTAAAAAATATTTTTAAGGGTCCGAATGAGTCAACAAGAGACGTGGGGGTCCATAGGAGGCGTGGATTTTTTTCAAGAACATTTTTTTAAGCGTCCATAGGAGGCGTGGAATTTTAAAGAATATTTTTCAATGGTCTATAGGAGGCGGGGATAATTTACAGAATATTTTTTCAAGGGAAGCGTGGATATTTTAAAGAATGTTTTTTCAAGGGTCTACAGGAGGCGGGGATATTTTACAGAATATTTTTTCAAGGGTCTACAGGAGGCGGGGATATTTTACAGAATATTTTTTTTTAAGGAGGCGCTGATATTTTGTAGAATATTTTTTCAAGGTTCCAAAAGAGGCGTGGATTTTTTAATAATTTTTTTCAAGGTTCCAAAAGAGGCGTGGATTTTTTAATAATTTTTTTCAAGGGTCCACAAGAGGCGTGGATTTTTAAAGAATATTTTTTCAAGGGTCTGTAGGAGGCGGGGATATTTTAAAGAATTTTTTTGAAGGGTCTATAGGAGGCGGGGATATTTTACAGAATATTTTTTCAAGAAGGCGTGGATTTTTTTAAAGAATATTTTTTCAGAGGCGTGGATTTGTTTAAGAATATTTTTTCAGAGGCGTGGATTTGTTTAAGAATATTTTTTCAGGCGTCCACAAGAGGCGAGGATTTTTTTAAGAATATTTTTTCAGAGGCGTGGATTTGTTTAAGAATATTTTTTCAGAGGCGTGGATTTGTTTAAGAATATTTTTTCAGAGGCGTGGATTTGTTTAAGAATATTTTTTCAGAGGCGTGGATTTGTTTAAGAATATTTTTTCAGAGGCGTGGATTTGTTTAAGAATATTTTTTCAGAGGCGTGGATTTGTTTAAGAATATTTTTTCAGAGGCGTGGATTTGTTTAAGAATATTTTTTTGGATTTGTTTAAGAATATTTTTTCAGAGGCGATTTGGAATATTCAGGCGTGATTTTTTTAAAGAATATTTTTTCAGAGGCGTGGATTTGTTTAAGAATATTTTTTCAGAGGCGTGGATTTGTTTAAGAATATTTTTTCAGAGGCGTGGATTTGTTTAAGAATATTTTTTCAGAGGGAATATTTTTTCAGATATTTTAAGAATAAGGGCCAACTGAGGCGTGGATTTATTAAAGAATATTTTTAAGGGCCAACTGAGGCGTGGATTTATTAAAGAATATTTTTCAAGGGCCAACTGAGGCGTGGATTTATTAAAGAATATTTTTCAAGGGCCAACTGAGGCGTGGATTTATTAAAGAATATTTTTCAAGGGCCAACTGAGGCGTGGATTTATTAAAGAATATTTTTCAAGGGCCAACTGAGGCGTGGATTTATTAAAGAATATTTTTCAAGGGCCAACTGAGGCGTGGATTTATTAAAGAATATTTTTCAAGGGCCAACTGAGGCGTGGATTTATTAAAGAATATTTTTCAAGGGCCAACTGAGGCGTGGATTTATTAAAGAATATTTTTCAAGGGCCAACTGAGGCGTGGATTTATTAAAGAATATTTTTCAAGGGCCAACTGAGGCGTGGATTTATTAAAGAATATTTTTCAAGGGCCAACTGAGGCGTGGATTTATTAAAGAATATTTTTCAAGGGCCAACTGAGGCGTGGATTTATTAAAGAATATTTTTCAAGGGCCAACTGAGGCGTGGATTTATTAAAGAATATTTTTCAAGGGCCAACTGAGGCGTGGATTTATTAAAGAATATTTTTCAAGGGCCAACTGAGGCGTGGATTTATTAAAGAATATTTTTCAAGGGCCAACTGAGGCGTGGATTTATTAAAGAATATTTTTCAAGGGCCAACTGAGGCGTGGATTTATTAAAGAATATTTTTCAAGGGCCAACTGAGGCGTGGATTTATTAAAGAATATTTTTCAAGGGCCAACTGAGGCGTGGATTTATTAAAGAATATTTTTCAAGGGCCAACTGAGGCGTGGATTTATTAAAGAATATTTTTCAAGGGCCAACTGAGGCGTGGATTTATTAAAGAATATTTTTCAAGGGCCAACTGAGGCGTGGATTTATTAAAGAATATTTTTCAAGGGCCAACTGAGGCGTGGATTTATTAAAGAATATTTTTCAAGGGCCAACTGAGGCGTGGATTTATTAAAGAATATTTTTCAAGGGCCAACTGAGGCGTGGATTTATTAAAGAATATTTTTCAAGGGCCAACTGAGGCGTGGATTTATTAAAGAATATTTTTCAAGGGCCAACGGAGGCGCCAACTGAGGTGTGGATTTATTAAAGAATATTTTTCAAGGGCCAACTGAGGCGTGGATTTATTAAAGAATATTTTTCAAGGGCCAACTGAGGCGTGGATTTATTAAAGAATATTTTTCAAGGGCCAACTGAGGCGTGGATTTATTAAAGAATATTTTTCAAGGGCCAACTGAGGCGTGGATTTATTAAAGAATATTTTTCAAGGGCCAACTGAGGCGTGGATTTATTAAAGAATATTTTTCAAGGGCCAACTGAGGCGTGGATTTATTAAAGAATATTTTTCAAGGGCCAACTGAGGCGTGGATTTATTAAAGAATATTTTTCAAGGGCCAACTGAGGCGTGGATTTATTAAAGAATATTTTTCAAGGGCCAACTGAGGCGTGGATTTATTAAAGAATATTTTTCAAGGGCCAACTGAGGCGTGGATTTATTAAAGAATATTTTTCAAGGGCCAACTGAGGCGTGGATTTATTAAAGAATATTTTTCAAGGGCCAACTGAGGCGTGGATTTATTAAAGAATATTTTTCAAGGGCCAACTGAGGCGTGGATTTATTAAAGAATATTTTTCAAGGGCCAACTGAGGCGTGGATTTATTAAAGAATATTTTTCAAGGGCCAACTGAGGCGTGGATTTATTAAAGAATATTTTTCAAGGGCCAACTGAGGCGTGGATTTATTAAAGAATATTTTTCAAGGGCCAACTGAGGCGTGGATTTATTAAAGAATATTTTTCAAGGGCCAACTGAGGCGTGGATTTATTAAAGAATATTTTTCAAGGGCCAACTGAGGCGTGGATTTATTAAAGAATATTTTTCAAGGGCCAACTGAGGCGTGGATTTATTAAAGAATATTTTTCAAGGGCCAACTGAGGCGTGGATTTATTAAAGAATATTTTTCAAGGGCCAACTGAGGCGTGGATTTATTAAAGAATATTTTTCAAGGGCCAACTGAGGCGTGGATTTATTAAAGAATATTTTTCAAGGGCCAACTGAGGCGTGGATTTATTAAAGAATATTTTTCAAGGGCCAACTGAGGCGTGGATTTATTAAAGAATATTTTTCAAGGGCCAACTGAGGCGTGGATTTATTAAAGAATATTTTTCAAGGGCCAACTGAGGCGTGGATTTATTAAAGAATATTTTTCAAGGGCCAACTGAGGCGTGGATTTATTAAAGAATATTTTTCAAGGGCCAACTGAGGCGTGGATTTATTAAAGAATATTTTTCAAGGGCCAACTGAGGCGTGGATTTATTAAAGAATATTTTTCAAGGGCCAACTGAGGCGTGGATTTATTAAAGAATATTTTTCAAGGGCCAACTGAGGCGTGGATTTATTAAAGAATATTTTTCAAGGGCCAACTGAGGCGTGGATTTATTAAAGAATATTTTTCAAGGGCCAACTGAGGCGTGGATTTATTAAAGAATATTTTTCAAGGGCCAACTGAGGCGTGGATTTATTAAAGAATATTTTTCAAGGGCCAACTGAGGCGTGGATTTATTAAAGAATATTTTTCAAGGGCCAACTGAGGCGTGGATTTATTAAAGAATATTTTTCAAGGGCCAACTGAGGCGTGGATTTATTAAAGAATATTTTTCAAGGGCCAACTGAGGCGTGGATTTATTAAAGAATATTTTTCAAGGGCCAACTGAGGCGTGGATTTATTAAAGAATATTTTTCAAGGGCCAACTGAGGCGTGGATTTATTAAAGAATATTTTTCAAGGGCCAACTGAGGCGTGGATTTATTAAAGAATATTTTTCAAGGGCCAACTGAGGCGTGGATTTATTAAAGAATATTTTTCAAGGGCCAACTGAGGCGTGGATTTATTAAAGAATATTTTTCAAGGGCCAACTGAGGCGTGGATTTATTAAAGAATATTTTTCAAGGGCCAACTGAGGCGTGGATTTATTAAAGAATATTTTTCAAGGGCCAACTGAGGCGTGGATTTATTAAAGAATATTTTTCAAGGGCCAACTGAGGCGTGGATTTATTAAAGAATATTTTTCAAGGGCCAACTGAGGCGTGGATTTATTAAAGAATATTTTTCAAGGGCCAACTGAGGCGTGGATTTATTAAAGAATATTTTTCAAGGGCCAACTGAGGCGTGGATTTATTAAAGAATATTTTTCAAGGGCCAACTGAGGCGTGGATTTATTAAAGAATATTTTTCAAGGGCCAACTGAGGCGTGGATTTATTAAAGAATATTTTTCAAGGGCCAACTGAGGCGTGGATTTATTAAAGAATATTTTTCAAGGGCCAACTGAGGCGTGGATTTATTAAAGAATATTTTTCAAGGGCCAACTGAGGCGTGGATTTATTAAAGAATATTTTTCAAGGGCCAACTGAGGCGTGGATTTATTAAAGAATATTTTTCAAGGGCCAACTGAGGCGTGGATTTATTAAAGAATATTTTTCAAGGGCCAACTGAGGCGTGGATTTATTAAAGAATATTTTTCAAGGGCCAACTGAGGCGTGGATTTATTAAAGAATATTTTTCAAGGGCCAACTGAGGCGTGGATTTATTAAAGAATATTTTTCAAGGGCCAACTGAGGCGTGGATTTATTAAAGAATATTTTTCAGGGGCCAACTGTGTTATTTTAATTTTTTTTTTCCAAGACAAGACCCAACAATTGTTCTCGCCTCTATTGTGTTGTGTTTTGTTCATTTTTTTCCATTTTGGCCAAGTTAATGCTGTTCGTATGGCGCGTATTGTATTTCAAAACCGGTCTGCGATGCGAAACGCGTTTATTCTGTTGGTCTTATGTTGACAATTAGTTGTTTGTTTTTTTTTTCTGCAGCCTGTTTTCAAACGTGTCTGGAGTCGAATCGTTCGGTCGTATGGGTTGTATTGTTGTGAGTCAATACTGGATGGCTGGTGGTGGCGACATTTTCATGTTATTGTGTTTTGGCCATATCGTTATTTTTGCTATCGTCTTTTATAGACTTCTTCGTCTTCTTGACAAGGTTTTGTGGTTGTTGTTGTATCCACTACTGCAAAAACATCTTTCGCATGTGGTCTTCTTTTGCTTGTTTTTTAATGGATATACTACCGATAGAGTAGAAGAAGAAGAAGCACCATTGTAAAAAACTCAGCTCCATTTTGTCAGCTTTTGTTGCCTTTGTGTGTAAACATTATTTTTTTGGAGTTGTTATTTTTCCTCTATTTGCTGCGCGCATCAGCAGATTTGTTTTATTTTTCCAACCTACCACGACAGCGCCAATGTGAAAACCTACAACATCAGCTCTAGGAGCCAAGCCAGAGCAGCAGCCCCTCATGATTGTTGGATGGCCGGTTTGTTGTCTGCCTGCCTGGTGTTTACAGTGACTCTCCAGACTGGTTATCAACAACAATCAACTCCTTGTTCAAACAGCAAAGACGCGATTGCGACCTACAATAGACACCAACATCACGCATTCATTGTTTGGAAATTTGGAATCTGATTTTTTTTTTTAAATATTTTTTCAAAGGATCCACAATAGGCGTGGATTTTTTAAAGAATATTTTTTCAAAGGGTCCACAAGAGGCGTGGATTTTTTAAAGAATATTTGTTCAAGGGTCCACAAGAGGCGTGGATTTTTTAAAGCATATTTTTCAAGGATCCACAAGAGGCGTGGATTTTTTAAAGAATATTTTTTTCAATGGTCTATAGAAGGCGTGGATTTTTTAAAGAATATTTTTTCTTAAAGGATCCACAAGAGGCGTGGATTTTTTAAAGAACATTTTTTCAAGGATCCACAAGAGGCGTGGATTTTTTAAAGAACATTTTTTCAAGGATCCACAAGAGGCGTGGATTTTTTAAAGAACATTTTTTCAAGGATCCACAAGAGGCGTGGATTTTTTAAAGAATATTTTTTCTTAAAGGATCCACAAGAGGCGTGGATTTTTTAAAGAACATTTTTTCAAGGATCCACAAGAGGCGTGGATTTTTTAAAGAATATTTTTTCAAGGATCCACAAGAGGCGTGGATTTTTTAAAGAATATTTTTTCAGGGGTCCACAACAGGCGTGGATTTTTTAAAGAATATTTTTAGGGGTCATAACCAGGCCTGGATTTTTCAAGGAATATTTTTAGGGGTCATAACCAGGCGTGGATTTTTCAAAGAATATTTTTAGGGGTCATAACCAGGCGTGGATTTTTAAAGAATATTTTTAGGCGTCATAACCAGGCGTGGATTTTTTAAATAATATTTTTTCAGGGGTCCACAACAGGCGTGGATTTTTTAAAGAATATTTTTTCAAAGGGTCCACTAGAGGCGTGGATTTTTTAAAGAATATTTTTTCAAGGGACTATAAGAGGCGTGGATTTTTTAAAGAATATTTTTTCAAGGGACTATAAGAGGCGTGGATTAAAAAAAAAAAAAAAATTCAAGGGTCCACAAGAGGCGTGGATTTTTTAAAGAATATTTTTTCAAGGGTCCACTAGAGGCGTGGATTTTTCAATATTTTTTCAAAGGGTCCACAAGAGGCGTGGATTTTTTAAAGAATATTTTTTCAAGGGTCCACAAGAGGCGTGGATTTTTTAAAGAATATTTTTTCAAGGGTCCACAAGAGGCGTGGATTTTTTAAAGAATATTTTTTCAGGGGTCCACAAGAGGCGTGGATTTTTTAAAGAATATTTTTTCAGGGATCCACAAGAGGGGTGCATTTTTTAAAGAATATTTTTTCAAGGATCCACAAGAGGCGTGCATTTTTTAAAGAATATTTTTTTTAAGGGTGGATTTTTTTAAATTATTTATTCAGGGACTGTCCTTCTCCTTTAACTATTTTTTTTCAAGGGTCCCCAAGAGGCGTGGATTTTTTAAAGAATATTTTTTCAAGGGTCCACAAGAGGCGTGGATTTTTTAAAGAATATTTTTTCAGGGGTCCACAAGAGGCGTGGATTTTTTAAAGAATATTTTTTCAGGGATCCACAAGAGGGGTGCATTTTTTAAAGAATATTTTTTTAAGGGTGGATTTTTTTAAATTATTTATTCAGGGACTGTCCTTCTCCTTTAACTATTTTTGGATATTTTTTCATTACGATTTCATTCTCACATATTTACGTCATAGATTTTTTCTTCAAAACCTCCCTCAAAATACGTGTCAGTAAAAAAATACCATATATTTGTTTTATATCAATTCACACATCATCGTGATATGTGCGAACTTTTTATAACAGCTTTGAACCAAAAACAATAAACAAAAATCAGCTAACAATAGAAATTATTGCAGATTATCCACAGGGTCAGCATTTTATGTCCCGATAATTACTTTACAATCTTCACCTAATTTTTTCTTTTTTTTTTGTCAAAAATCATAAAAACATACCCATAAAAGAAATCGCGATAATTTTTGTGTGGCTTAAATGCGTAGATAAATTGTGCAAGGCACTTTATCTAATCTTATCGCGTGTTATCTGAGGAATGGTCTGGGCCAATGTTCCATTTACTTTGTTTTTGGTGATTAAATCTTATCGTGACAGATTTTTTTTTGTGTAGGCTATGATAGGGGTAGTTAACCAGCACAATTTGCGCATAAAGGTTGTTTTTCGATCTTTTTTTTTTTTGGGGGGCACTAAGTCAACAATTTTGATCTGATTTGGAAATTGATATGGTGAAAGGTGACATCAGAACAGAACAGAAAGGTGACATCAGAACAGTTCTGGGGAAAAGAATTCTTAAAAATCGTAAATAATTTAAAAAAAATCGATGTCTATGGATAGGTGCTGAAAAATAATTTTTAAAAAATTCACGCCTGGATAGGTTCCTCTGTCGATTCCAAAATATAATTTTTTTTCGATTTACCCTGCATTAATTCCAAAAAATTATCTTTTCGGGATATTTATTGGAAAAAGAAAAAAATCAAATCTTATCAGAATGACACACATATTGGTTATTTGTTGTCGATGTTGTATTTTATTTTCCCTTTGTTATTGTTGAAGTCCCCTTCCCCTCCTCCACCTTCTTCCGTAATTTGTATTCATCATCAGGGCCATATTGCGTGTTAGTTTAACTTATATTATTTTTTCCCTCTATAATAACGTGATATTAAATATGATTTATTCGAATACGAAGAGCTTTATTATCGCAGGGGAATTGATTGGTTTGATTCCCATAAAAATTACGTGTTGTTTAGTTATTTGTCTTCGGTTTTTTTTCGAAAAATTCCGATAAGGCCATCAGCAAAATGGTGTGACAATAACAAATACCCTGTATCTAATAACATTTTATTTCCCCATTAGGTTAGGTTAGGGCGGGTGATATTGGGCGGATTTTGAGATTGAAATATTTGTAGATTTTTCTGGAAGGATGGATGGAATTTTTAAGGAAATTTTTCCAAGATTCTAACAAGGCGTAGATTTTTTAAATAATTTTTTCCAAGACCCTAACAAGGCGTAGATTTTTTAAATAATTTTTTCAAGACCCTAACAAGGTGTAGATTTTTTTAAATAATTTTTTTCAAGACCCCAACAAGGCGTAGATTTTTTAAATAATTTTTTTCAAGACCCCAACAAGGCGTAGATTTTTTAAATATTTTTTTCCAAAACCCTAACAAGGCGTAGATTTTTTAAATAATTTTTTCCAAGACCCGAACAAGGCGTAGATTTTTTAAATAATTTTTTTCAAGACCCCAACAAGGCGTAGATTTTTTCAAGACCCCAACAAGGCGTAGATTTTTTAAATAATTTTTTCCAAAAACCCAAAAAGGCGTAGATTTTTTAAATAATTTTTTTCAATACCCCAACAAGGCGTAGATTTGTTAAAGAATTTTTTTCCAATACCCTAACAAGGCGTAGATTTTTTAAATAAGTTTTTTCAAGACCCCAACAAGGCGTAGATTTTTTAAATAATTTTTTCCAAGACCCCAACAAGGCGTAGATTTTTTTAAATAATTTTTTTCAGAGACCCTAACAAGGCGTAGATTTTTTAAATAATTTTTTCCAAGACCCTAACAAGGCGTAGATTTTTTAAATAATTTTTTCCAAGACCCTAACAAGGCGTAGATTTTTTAAATATTTTTTTTTCCAGACCCCAACAAGGCGTAGATTTTTAAAATAATTTTTTCCAAGACCCCAACAAGGCGTAGATTTTTTAAATAATTTTTTTTCAAGACCCCAACAAGGCGTAGATTTTTTAAATATTTTTTTTCTCAAGTCCCAACTGGTCGTAGATTTTTTAAATATTTTTTTCTCAAGTCCCAACAAGGCGTAGATTTTTTAAATAATTTTTTCCAAGACCCTAACAAGGCGTAGATTTTTTAAATAATTTTTTCCAAGACCCTAACAAGGCGTAGATTTTTTAAATAATTTTTTTCAAGACCCCAACAAGGCGTAGATTTTTTAAATAATTTTTTCCAAGACCCTAACAAGGCGTAGATTTTTAAAAAAAAAAATTTCAGAGGTCCGAACCAAGCGTAGATTTTTTAATGACATAACACATGATGGATTTTGTACACATTATACAACAACAAATTATTATTAGTCATTGATTGCAAAACAATAACAGCAACAACTACAACAACAAAAACCTGTAGCCAATAATTGTATTTGAGTTCCGCCCGATTGGGGAAAAATAGTAATTTCATTTAACGGATTAGAAATTCTGTCTGTTTTTTTATTTTTTTGTTGTTTCGCATTTGTTGTAATTTAAAACTTTTATATGGTGTTGTTGTAGTTGTTGTGGCTGTTTTTGTTATGGAATTACAAATTACAGGCTCTGAGTAATGTAATTTTTATTTAAATGTGGCTTTTAAATGACCGGTAATAATAATTGCAACATTGTGTTTTTGTGCACTTAGAGCGAGGGAGAGAGAGTGTGAGAGATGACGTCAATGACAGATGTTGCACAATGTTGTAATGGGATGTAGGAATAATATATATTTTTAATTACTTTTTATTATAGGAAAATTTTTTGAATTTTTTTTTTCAGGGCTCTATAAGAGGCGTGGATTTTTTAAAGAATATTTTTTCAAGGGCCCAGAAGAGGTGTGGATTTTTTAAGAATATTTTTTCAGGGGTCCACAAGAGGCGTGGATTTTTTAAGAATATTTTTTCAGGGGTCCACAAGAGGCGTCGATTTTTTAAAAAATATTTCTCAAGGCTCTGTAAGAGGCGTGCATTTTTAAAGAATTTTTTTCAGGGCTCTATAAGAGGCGTGGATTTTTTAAAGAATATTTTTCTAGGGGTATATAAGAGACGTGGATTTTTTAAAGAATATTTTTTAGGGCTCTATAAGAGGCGTGGATTTTTTAAAGAATATTTTTTTAGGGCTCTATAAGAGGCGTGGATTTTTTAAAGAATATTTTTTTAGGGCTCTATAAGAGGCGTGGATTTTTTAAAGAATATTTTTTAGGGCTCTATAAGAGGCGTGGATTTTTTAAAGAATATTTTTTAGGGCTCTATAAGAGGCGTGGATTTTTTAAAGAATATTTTTTAGGGCTCTATAAGAGGCGTGGATTTTTTAAAGAATATTTTTTAGGGCTCTATAAGAGGCGTGGTTTTTTTAAAGAATATTTTTTTAGGGCTCTATAAGAGGCGTGGATTTTTTAAAGAATATTTTTTAGGGCTCTATAAGAGGCGTGGATTTTTTAAAGAATATTTTTTAGGGCTCTATAAGAGGCGTGGATTTTTTAAAGAATATTTTTTTAATGAATATTTTTCTAGGGGTCTATAAGAGGCGTGGATTTTTGAAAGAATATTTTTTTAGGGGTCTATAAGAGGTGGGGATTTTTTAAGGGGTCTACCAAAAGGCGTGGATTTTTCAAAAATATTTTTTTAGGGCTCTATAAGAGGCGTGGATTTTTTAAAAATATTTTTTAGGGCTCTATAAGAGGCGTGGATTTTTTAAAGAATATTTTTTTAGGGCTCTATAGGAGGCGTGGATTTTTTAAAGAATATTTTTTTAATGAATATTTTTCTAGGGGTCTATAAGAGGCGTGGATTTTTGAAAGAATATTTTTCTAGGGGTCTATAAGAGGCGTGGATTTTTTAAAGAATATTTTTTTAGGGCTCTATAAGAGGCGTGGATTTTTTAAAGAATATTTTTTTAGGGCTCTATAAGAGGCGTGGATTTTTTAAAGAATATTTTTTTAGGGCTCTATAAGAGGCGTGGATTTTTTAAAGAATATTTTTTAGGGCTCTATAAGAGGCGTGGATTTTTTAAAGAATATTTTTTTAGGGCTCTATAGGAGGCGTGGATTTTTTAAAGAATATTTTTTTAATGAATATTTTTCTAGGGGTCTATAAGAGGCGTGGATTTTTTAAAGAATATTTTTTTAGGGCTCTATAGGAGGCGTGGATTTTTTAAAGAATATTTTTTTAATGAATATTTTTCTAGGGGTCTATAAGAGGCGTGGATTTTTGAAAGAATATTTTTCTAGGGGTCTATAAGAGGCGTGGATTTTTTAAAGAATATTTTTTTAGGGCTCTATAAGAGGCGTGGATTTTTTAAAGAATATTTTTTTAGGGCTCTATAAGAGGCGTGGATTTTTTAAAGAATATTTTTTAGGGCTCTATAAGAGGCGTGGATTTTTTAAAGAATATTTTTTTAGGGCTCTATAGGAGGCGTGGATTTTTTAAAGAATATTTTTTTAATGAATATTTTTCTAGGGGTCTATAAGAGGCGTGGATTTTTGAAAGAATATTTTTCTAGGGGTCTATAAGAGGCGTGGATTTTTTAAAGAATATTTTTTTAGGGCTCTATAAGAGGCGTGGATTTTTTAAAGAATATTTTTTTAGGGCTCTATAAGAGGCGTGGATTTTTTAAAGAATATTTTTTTAGGGCTCTATAAGAGGCGTGGATTTTTTAAAGAATATTTTTTAGGGCTCTATAAGAGGCGTGGATTTTTTAAAGAATATTTTTTTAGGGCTCTATAGGAGGCGTGGATTTTTTAAAGAATATTTTTTTAATGAATATTTTTCTAGGGGTCTATAAGAGGCGTGGATTTTTGAAAGAATATTTTTCTAGGGGTCTATAAGAGGCGTGGATTTTTTAAAGAATATTTTTTTAGGGCTCTATAAGAGGCGTGGATTTTTTAAAGAATATTTTTTTAGGGCTCTATAAGAGGCGTGGATTTTTTAAAGAATATTTTTCTAGGGGTCTCAAAGAGGCGTGGATTTTTTAAAGAATATTTTTCTAGGGGTCTCAAAGAGGCGTGGATTTTTTAAAGAATATTTTTCTAGGGGTCTATAAGAGGCGTGGATTTTTTAAAGATTTTTTTTTTTAATTCTCGTTCTTTGACTTTTTTCTTCAAAAATTCAAACTTACCCAATTATGCTAATCTCGTCCACATGTTGTACATAAGTAGCTGCTGTTATTTGTTTTAAGATTTCTTCCAAACAACATTAATTCAAGGTTAAGTATGGCTCATTTCCTTTAACACATCCTGACACACACACACACATTTGGAGCTATAACCCATTCATGTGTTTCAATTATTTTAGTATTTACTTCAAGAACTCTACATTGTCTGCTTAAGATAATTTTTTTTTTCCAGTCCAAAATTTCATGGCAGTAAATCCAAGTACTAAAAAACAACAACAATGCATTCCTTAATTCTTTTCATTTTGAAAAAATTAAAAAAAAACTAAAGAGGCATCCAAAAATCCGTTGTTCTCAGGCTGATAGTTTTTCGGGGTTTTCGTGTATGTGTGTGTGGTTTTTTCCTTCAGAAGAGGATAAGCTGATTAAGAATGTCTTTGACTGGTGTGGCGTTGTTGTTTTTTTATTTTGTGGTTTATCTTTTCTTTCCGCAAGACAGGCAAATTAAGTGAATGCTTGAAATGAAGAAAGAAAAAAATGCGATTATCTGCAGTTGTCTGCTTCCTTTCCTTGTTTCGCGACTTGGCGTGATCAGTGTGTGTGTGTGTGACATCCCAAAAAAAGGAAGACGACAGCCCAGTCACCACTTAAGTGGTAGACAATGGGGACATTATTAAGACGGTGGTCTGGTTCGGTTCGGGTTTGTATGTGTGTATTTTTTTGGTCTGGCATACGAAACGGAACACTTGATTAACATCGTCGTCGATTTTAATTAAACCCTTTATTTTTGAGATATAGATAAAATAAAAGATATGAGGAGAAGATGATTTAAAATAAGAAACCATAAAAATATTCTTTAGGATCATCATATTTTATTCGTAAATTTTTATTAATAATTTTTTTCTTGTTTTTCATTGCAGGTAAGCGTTAAAAAATTATTTTGAATTTGTTGGTGAGTAAATATATATATATATATATACGCCTCTTTTAGAGGCCTGAAAAAATATTCTTTAAAAAATCCACGCCTCTTATAGACCCCTAGAAAAATATTCTTTAAAAACTCCACGCCTCTTATAGACCCCTGGAAAAAACTCCACGCCTCTTATAGACCCCTGGAAAAAACTCCACGCCTCTTATAGACCCCTAGAAAAATATTCTTTAAAAAATCCACGCCTCTTATAGAGGCCTTTAAATAATATTTTTTAAAAAATCCACGCCTCTTATAGAGGCCTTTAAATAATATTTTTTAAAAAATCCACGCCTCTTATAGAGGCCTTTAAATAATATTTTTTAAAAAATCCACGCCTCTTATAGAGGCCTTTAAATAATATTTTTTAAAAAATCCACGCCTCTTATAGAGGCCTTTAAATAATATTTTTTAAAAAATCCACGCCTCTTATAGAGGCCTTTAAATAATATTTTTTAAAAAATCCACGCCTCTTATAGAGGCCTTTAAATAATATTTTTTAAAAAATCCACGCCTCTTATAGAGGCCTTTAAATAATATTTTTTAAAAAATCCACGCCTCTTATAGAGGCCTTTAAATAATATTTTTTAAAAAATCCACGCCTCTTATAGAGGCCTTTAAATAATATTTTTTAAAAAATCCACGCCTCTTATAGAGGCCTTTAAATAATATTTTTTAAAAAATCCACGCCTCTTATAGAGGCCTTTAAATAATATTTTTTAAAAAATCCACGCCTCTTATAGAGGCCTTTAAATAATATTTTTTAAAAAATCCACGCCTCTTATAGAGGCCTTTAAATAATATTTTTTAAAAAATCCACGCCTCTTATAGAGGCCTTTAAATAATATTTTTTAAAAAATCCACGCCTCTTATAGAGGCCTTTAAATAATATTTTTTAAAAAATCCACGCCTCTTATAGAGGCCTTTAAATAATATTTTTTAAAAAATCCACGCCTCTTATAGAGGCCTTTAAATAATATTTTTTAAAAAATCCACGCCTCTTATAGAGGCCTTTAAATAATATTTTTTAAAAAATCCACGCCTCTTATAGAGGCCTTTAAATAATATTTTTTAAAAAATCCACGCCTCTTATAGAGGCCTTTAAATAATATTTTTTAAAAAATCCACGCCTCTTATAGTGGCCTTTAAATAATATTTTTTAAAAAATCCACGCCTCTTATAGAGGCCTTTAAATAATATTTTTTAAAAAATCCACGCCTCTTATAGAGGCCTTTAAATAATATTTTTTTAAAAATCCACGCCTCTTATAGAGCCTTGAAAAAATATTCTTTAAAAAATCCACGCCTCTTTTAGAGCCTTGAAAAATATTCTTTAAAAAATCCACGCCTCTTTTAGAGCCTTGAAAAAATATTCTTTAAAAAATCCACGCCTCTTTTAGAGCCATGAAAAAATATTCTTTAAAAAATCCACGCCTCTTTTAGAGCCTTGAAAAAATATTCTTTAAAAAATCCACGCCTCTTTTAGAGCCTTGAAAAATATTCTTTAAAAAATACACGGCTCTTTTAGAGCCTTGAAAAAATATTCTTTAAAAAATCCACGCCTCTTATAGACCCCTAGAAAAATATTCTTTAAAAAATCCACGCCTCTTATAGACCCCTAGAAAAATATTCTTTAAAAAATCCACGCCTCTTATAGACCCCCTAGAAAAATATTCTTTAAAAAATCCACGCCTCTTATGGAGGCCTGGAAAAATATTCTTTAAAAAATCCACGCCTCTTATGGAGGCCTGGAAAAATATTCTTTAAAAAATCCACGCCTCTTATAGACCCCTAGACAAATATGCTTTAAAAAATCCACTCCTCTTGTGGACCCCTTAAAAAATATTCTTTAAAAAATCCACGCATCTTGTGGACCCTTGAAAAAATATTCTTTAAAAAATCCACTCCTCTTGTGGATCCCTGAAAAAATATTTATTAAAAAATCCACGCCTCTTGTGGATCCCTGAAAAAATATTCTTTAAAAAATCCACGCCTCTTTGTGAGCCTCGAAAAAATATTCTTCAAAAAATCCACGCCCCTTATAGAGCTCTGAAAAAATATTCTTCAAAAAATCCACGCCCCTTATAGAGCTCTGAAAAAATATTCTTTGAGAAATCCACGCCTCTTATAGACCCCTAGAAAAATATTCTTTAAAAAATCCACGCCTCTTATGGAGGCCTGGAAAAATATTCTTTAAAAAATCCACGCCTCTTATGGAGGCCTGGAAAAATATTCTTTAAAAAATCCACGCCTCTTATGGAGGCCTGGAAAAATATTCTTTAAAAAATCCACGCCTCTTATAGAGCTCTGAAAAAATAATCTTTAAAAAATCCACGCCTCTTGTCGACCCTTGAAAAAATAGTCTTTAAAAAATGCACGCCTCTTGTGAACCCCTGAAAAAATATTCTTTAAAAAAATCCACGCCTCTTATAGACCCCCTGGAAAAAATTCTTTAAAAAATCCACGCCTCTTATAGACCCCCTAGAAAAAATTATTTAAAAAATCCACGCCTCTTGTGCGCCCCTGAAAAAAATTTCTTTAAAAAATCCACGCCTCTTATAGACCCCTAGAAAAATATTCTTTAAAAAATCCACGCCTCTTATGGAGGCCTGAAAAAATATTCTTTTAAAAATCCACGCCTCTTATAGACCCCTAGAAAAATATTCTTTAAAAATTGACGCCTCCTATAGAGGCGGAAAAAATATTTTTTAAAAAAATATTTAAAAAAAAATATTTAAAAAAAAAATATTTTTTAAAAAATCCAGGCCTCTTATAAACCCCTAGAAAAATATTCTTTAAAAAACCCACGCCTCTTATATATAGAGCCTCGAAAAAAATTTTAATTTGTTTATTTATTCGCTTGTTAACCAGTTAAACAACCTCAAACGTCCTCTAATTTTTTAGGTCATTTGGTTTTCAAATTAAGAGACCAATGCACTCGAGTTTTTTTGTTGTTGTTTCTTTGGTGGTTTGCTTTTCAAAAACTAATCAAATTTTCTTGTATTTCTAACTTGACCCCTATTTGTGGGTTTTATTTATTTTTTTGTTTCTTTTCAAAATAAATGACGAATAATAAACCGAAATAGTGGTTAAACCACTTGGCGGCTCAAAACACCCACACCATGTAACATTTTTTATTTTCAAATCAAAAAAAAAAAAAAAAACAACAAAAATTAAAACCATTTTCATTACAGTCCAACGCCCACGACTACCGGTTACTATTCGTCGCTGGTTTTCATTACTTGTCTGTTTTATTTTATTTGTAATTAAATATTTAATGATTTTTCAATTGTAAACATAAATCAGTCAGTGCGACAGGCAGGCAGCGCCCCCCGGTCTTGCGTCTGTCTGACAAACGTTGTTATTGGCCGGTCAGTCAGCCAAACGAATTGACAAGCCAACAGCAGCCACCACTACAAAAATTGAACGCTTGAATGCCAAAGAAGGTGGGGGGTTAACAACAAAATTTTACCAAACATCCGATGACAGTTTTGGAGGGGGAAGGAGCGAGGGAGGGGTGTGCAGTATCGGACATAGTCAATAAATCAAGTCATGAGCTTTCAGTTATAAATATGCCACATCGGGGAAAATAAAACATTTATTTCAAATAGAAGCAGCAACAAAAAAAAAACTAATTGACAACATGCAAACCAAATTTCGGGGCAGGGATGGGGGCATATGCGTGCCACACTTCCGGCTTATATGATATGGGATAAGCCAATACTTTTTGTGGAGTTTCATCAGTTGTCGAGGAGGGTTTTAAAACATTCTAAATCGATTAAAATAAGAGACACAAAATAACACTTTAGAGGCAGAGCTTAGAATTCGTTCCGAGTTTTAGCAGACTTGTCTGAAGAAAATCGGAAAAAAATATTTGTAACTTTTACTATAAAAAAATTATGGGTATCACTTGGATGACATTTTTCAGAACATTAAAGAGCTGTGAAATTCATAAAAGTATTTTTTTAAATGTCTATAAGTCGGGTAGATTTAAAAAAAAAGAAACTATACCTCTGGGGAGTCTTAAAGTGGGGTGGATTCTTTAAAAAAAAAAATATTTGTAAGATTCGAAAAGAGGCCTTGATTTTTTGAAAATATTTTTAAGAGCCTTAAGGGTGTGTGAATTTTATTAAAGAATATTTTCATATGACCCCCGGCGGCGTCGATATTTAGAAAATATATTTTCAAGGACCGAACATGCAAACCAAACTTCGGGGCAGGGATGGGGTATATGCGTGCCACACTTCCGGCTTATATGATATGGGATAGATTTTGTGGAGGTTCATTAGTTGTCGAGGAGAGTTTAAAAACTTTATAAATCGATCAAAATAAGAGGCTCAGAGGAACACTTAAAAGGCATAGTTCAGAATTCATTCCGAGTTTTAGCAGACTTGTCTGAAGAAAATCGGAAAAAGTTATCTGTAAATTTTACTTTCAAATAAATTATGGGTATCACTTGGATGACTTTTTTCGGAAGCTTAAAGAGGTGTGATTTTTATAAAAATATTTTTTTAGAGTCTATATGTCGGGTAGGTTTCAAAAAAAAAAAATGAATCTATAAAAAAATATTTGTAAGAGTCGAAAAGAGGCCTTGATTTTTTGAAAATATTTTAAGAGCCTTATATGACCCCCGACGGCGTTAATTTTTATAAAAGTATTTTTAAGAGTCTATATTTCAGGTAGGTTAAAAAAAACAAAATTTTAAAACAATTATTTAACAGTCTAAAAGAGGCCTTGATTTTTTATTTTTTTTAAGAGCCTTAAGGCTGTGAGGATTTTGTAGGACCCACCAAGGCGTCGATTTTTAGAAAATATATTTTCAAGGACCCACACTTGTGGGTGATATTTTTAATCCTCCATTACCCTGGTATGACAGACTTGTATGCAGTTAATTTTGGGTCTCAATTCACAACTGACAAACTATGGATGTCAGACATGATTAATTTCATTTTACGCGAACATAGTCGTTGGCTAATTTCCGAACTTCTTTGGAAGCAATTTTTTCGTTTTGACAAATGTGTTATGGAGCCATACAAGTTGCCTCAGGTGGTAGGGGGCTGATGGCTGTAATGATGGCCACAATTGCATTTAACAAAAGTTGCGTATGAACTGCATATAAATTAACAAAACCAACTACCAGAAAATGCATTTAAAACAACTACAACAACAAATGATTTCCCAAATGACACAAAAACCCACAACAACAACAACTACTTCGACGACAAACAAAAAACGCAATTAATTTCGTCAAAACATTAAAAGTGATGAATGCGTGCAAATAATTCATAATTGCCGACAAGCTTTCACCACAAAAAAGTAGTTGGTTGTAACATATTTTTTTGGAAATATGGAGGGTATGACAATTGGTAAGCAGAAAAATATTTTTTCTAGGGGTTTATAAGAGGCGTTGATTTTTTAAAGAATATTTTTTCACAGGGCTCTATAAGAGGCGTGGATTTCTTAAAGAAAAATTTTCAGAGCTCTATAAGAGGCGTGCATTTTTTAAAGAATATTTTTTTCAGAACTCTATAAGAGGCGTGGATTTTTTAACGAATATTTTTTCGTGGATTTTTTAAAGAATATTTTTCTAGGGGTCTATAAGAGGCGTGGATTTTTTAAAGAATATTTTTTCAAGGCTCTGAAAGAGGCGTGGATTTTTAAAGAATATTTTTTCAAGGCTCTGAAAGAGGCGTGGATTTTTAAAGAATATTTTTTCAAGGGTCCACAAAAGGCGTGGATTTTTTAAAGAATATTTTTTCAAGGGTCCACAAGAGGCGTGGATTTCTTAAAGAATATTTTTCGGAGGGTCTATAAGAGGTGTGGATTTTTAAAGAATATTTTTTCAAGGGTCCAAAAGAGGCGTGGATTTTTTAAAGAATATTTTGTCAAGGATCCACAAGAGGCGTGGATTTTTTAAAGAATATTTTTCCGAGGATCCACAAGAGGCGTGGATTTTTTAAAGAATATTTTTCCGAGGGTCCACAAGAGGCGTGGATTTTTTAAAGAATATTTTCTCAGGGGTCCACAAGAGGCGTGGATTTTTTAAAGAATATTTTTTCAGGGGTCCACAAGAGGCGTGGATTTTTTAAAGAATATTTTTTCAAGGGTCCACAAGAGGCGTGGATTTTCTAAAGAATATTTTTTCAAGGGTCCACAAGAGGCGTGGATTTTTTAAAGAATATTTTTTCAAGGGTCCACAAGAGGCGTGGATTTTTTAAAGAATATTTTTTCAAGGGTCCACAAGAGGCGTGGATTTTTTAAAGAATATTTTTTCAAGGGTCCACAAGAGGCGTGGATTTTTTAAAGAATATTTTTTCAGGGGTCCACAAGAGGCGTGGATTTTTTAAAGAATATTTTTTCAAGGGTCCACAAGAGGCGTGGATTTTTTAAAGAATATTTTTTCAAGGGTCCCAAAGAGGCGTGGATTTTTTAAAGAATATTTTTTCAAGGGTCCCAAAGAGGCGTGGATTTTTTAAAGAATATTTTTTCGAGGGTCCACAAGAGGCGTGGATTTTTTAAAGAATATTTTTCGAGAATGTGTGTGTGTGTGCGATTGTCGGTACGGAAATAAATTTTCCATCACATTCGATGCTTCAATTTTCCAATTGCAAATCTATTTCCTATGTATCTGTCTGTACTTATACATATTTACATTTTATGTACAATATGTTGTGGTTTGACTGGTATTATTACACTACTGTCTCGATTCAGAACAGCGGGAAATCTAAGGTTTCTTGGGCATACAACAAACAAACAAATCACTTCTAGATATGAGGAAAATTGTAGAGAATTGTGTGTGCTCATGTTACACACACATACATACACAGATAGACTTAGATTCAATCCTGGCTTTCAATTATGGCTATGAGCTGAGATTCAAGAGAGATGTACAAGGGGGAAGAGCCAGCTTTGTTATACAATGCGATACGATTGTTTAGAGCTCGCAAAATTCTAAATAACAAAGCAGCCGTTTTATTTTTTTCAAAACCCTGACCAGCTATAACCGAATAACATCTGCATTTTTTCTCCATGTTCTTCATCGTCGTCATGACTTGTTTGGCATCTCTTGACTAGAAAAAAAAATAATAGAAAATAATTCTATGCTTTTGTCTACTTTGACAGCTACAAGCCATAAAAACCAGATTCGTTTGTTATGGCAATGCATTTTTTTCTTTTTGCCCGCCTGTTGCCATTTGAAGTGATTCTTTGGCTACCAAGAACTCCTCACTCGCTCGGCATCACACGCCAAGGCTTAGAACTCACGAAGCCAAGCAGCATAACTAGCTAGCTGGCTGGCTGGATAGAATCTAGTCCAAAACTGGAATCCAAATGCATATTTGCATAATTTATATCTTGAAGTGGGAGCTAGATGGCAGCTCCTCTGTCTATGCACAGCTAAGGCAACATGGCAACTGAATTAAATAGCAAAACAAACAAAAAAAAAAAAAATCAGACATTTGAAAAGCGGGTCCGCAAGTTGTGGGCAGTTTTTTAATGGCTGATTGTGTTGCCATATTTGTGGCCACCACCAATTGCTGCATTACCTGCTACCACCTGCTGCAAATAATGGCGGGTTTTTGTTGCAGATTTGTTTTTTTTTTTTCAATAAATTTAAAACGGAGTTATACATCAATTGTTTGCAGGTTGGTGTTTTTTTTTCAAAACTTGGTTTTAATAGTCAATTATGCCGAGCTCTTTTTTTGTGGGTTCTAAGGCCTTAAATGTTATGCTTTTCACAAGGAAGCACAAAAAATAAACGACAAAGCTCGCCTGAGAATATCGTGCGAAATCGTTGCAACCCCAACATATGACAGCGGATCGCTTCTGTTCTAAGCCGCTTGCATTGCATGGCTGTTTTTTTTTAATGCGCCTTAACGAAATAAATACCGTTTTTTTTTTGTAAAGCACTGCAGATTTCGTGAAAATGTCAAGTTTTAACATTTAACTTTAATAAAATCGCTTAGTTTATGTTCTCAGAAAGGTTAGTCATGGTCGACGATATCAGTGGAAACAAAAATGTGAGAATATTCTTTGCAGGGACAACACAATATTTTGAATGGGATTAGTGTGGATTTTTTTAAAAATATTTTTTTCACGGGCCTATAAGAGGCGTAGATTTTTTTTAAAATATTTTTAGGCTCTATCAGAAGGCGAGGATTTTTTAAACTATTGTCTAATGGGTCTCAAATAGGTCTGGATTTGAAACGAGGTTTGTGAGGATTTTTAAAAATATTTTTCTGAAGTCGTGAATATTTTAAAAATATTTGCTGTAGGTATATGAATTGAATTCTAACAAAATATATTTCAGGAGTCTGCATTTTTCCAAGGCCTTCTAAAAACCCTTCTTTAAAAATCCACGCCTTCTATAGACCCTCGAAAAAAATATTCTATAAAAAATCCACGCCTTCTATAGACCCTCGAAAAAAATATTCTATAAAAAATCCACGCCTTCTATAGACCATTGAAAAAAATATTCTTTAAAAAATCCACGCCTTCTATAGACCCTTGCGAAAATATTCTTCAAAAAATCCGTGTTTCCTATGGAGCCTCGAAAAAATATTCTTTAAAAAATCCACGCCTCTTGTGGACCCCTGAAAAAATATTCTTTAAAAAATCCCCTCCTCTAATAAACCCCTAGAAAAATATTATTTAAAAAATCCACGCCTTTTAAAGAGCTCTGAAAAAATATTCTTTAAAAAATCCACGCCTCTTATAGAGCCCTTAAAAATATTCTTTAAAAAATCCACGCCTGGTTATGACCCCTGAAAAATATTCTTTAAAAAATCCACGCCTGGTTATGACCCCTGAAAAATATTCTTTAAAAAATCCACGCCTGGTTATGGCCTCGAAAAAATATTCTTTAAAAAATCTACGGATTTTTTTAAATTGTTTTCATGAATTATTCTCGTTATGATGTTTTTTTTTAATATATTTTTTCCATTCGATATTTTTTTTTTTTATTTTCATATTTTTCTTATTTTTTGTCGGGCCACATGTCCAGCAATAAATTTTCAGAAAAATAAAAATTAATCCGCCTCTACATGCATAACTGTCTGTTTATTTATGGACCCCTGAAAAAATATTCTTTAAAAAATCCACGCCTCTTGTGGACCCCTGAGAAAATATTCTTTAAAAAATCCACGCCTCTTGTGGACCCCTGAAAAAATATTCTTTAAAAAATCCACGCCTCTTGTGGACCCCTGAAAAAATATTCTTTAAAAAATCCACGCCTCTTGTGGACCCCTGAAAAAATATTCTTTAAAAAATCCACGCCTCTTGTGGACCCCTGAAAAAATATTCTTTAAAAAAGCCACGCCTCTTATAGAGCTTCCAAAAAAATATTTTTTAAAAAATCCACCCCTCTTATAGAGCCCTTAAAAATATTCTTTAAAAATTCCACGCCTCTTATAGAGCCCTTAAAAATATTCTTTAAAAAATCCACGCCTGGTTATGACCCCTGAAAAATATTCTTTAAAAAATCCACGCCTCTTATAGAGCCTCGAAAAAATATTCTTTAAAAAATCTACGGATTTTTTCAAATTGTTTTTATGAATTATTTTCGTTATGCAATTTTTTTAATCTATTTTTTTCCATTCGATATTTTTTTAATTCTCATATTTTTCTTATTTTTGCCGGGCCACATGTCCAGCAATAAATTTTCATAAAAATAAAAATTAATCCGCCTCTACATGCATAACTGTCTGTTTATTTGAAATGTCAAATAAAATATGTATGCCTGTTTATGTTTATATATGAGAAAATGTAGACAGAAACAAATACACAAAACAAAATGAAAACAGATTATAAATAAACATAAATAATTGCTTAAAATATGCAATTAAATATTGCATATTAAATAACAATAAATAAAACCAGTGAGCGGAGCAGTATAGTCGGACGGGGCCGACCATACGATACCCTACACAACTACCACGAACTCTAACTTTCTGAGGATGTTTATTCCCAGTCGGAGTAATATTTCGTGATACTTGCCCCCTCTTGTCCGATTAGAGGTTAACAAAACGTCTTCCTTACTTTTTTCGAATATTCAGTACAGTCCTTCTAATTACTTGTCCAGATTACCTTCACGGTGGGTTGTGTTGTGATTTTCGGATTATACTCTACTCGAAAACACACAAAAAATTATGTTTTCGGTCCATTTCATCCCAAAATTTTAATCTGATCATCACCGAAAATTGTAGGCGTTGTTCTTGACCATAACTGGAACTTCATGAAAAATTTCAAAGCCATCAGCGCGATATTTCTCCCTCTAATGTGGTAATGGGTTACTAAATAATATCTGAATACGTAAGCACCTGTAAATATTTGACTGTAACTCCCACATCTGAGTAGATACATCACTATATTTGGTATCAATTTAAACGCCAACCACTCCTCTTGGATATGCTATCAACTCCTGGGGTCTACATACTCCAGGAGTAAATTTAAAAGTCATATAATTCAAATTTTGTAATTTGTCACACAAAAGTCAGGGTCCATTTGACCCGCTAAATATTGACCGATCTTTATCAAAACATGCATGCTTATTCTCTGGTCCGATCCCCTTCTCCATGCAAAAATTCGCGGTGTTTGGGCCATAATTGCGGCCTCTGGAGCGACCAGAAAAACCGACAAAAATTTAGTATTTGGTCCATTTCATCCCCTAAATATTAACTGATCTTTTCCAAAAACAATAGGGGTCTTCATTGGCCAGAACCCATCCTACATGCAAAATTTCGTGAAGATTGGTCCATAACTGTGGCCTGTATCGTGTTTACAAATTATAATGGACAGACGGACGGACGGACGGACACACATGTCTAGATCGACTCAGCTAGTCGAGATATGACGATCGGTATACTTAAAAGCTAGCACAAAGCTATAATACCCTGACAACATAGTTGTGTAGGGTATAACAAAAACCAACAAAAAATTCTGAAAAAAAAATATTTTTTGAAATTAAATAAAGGCGGCTATTGTATAGGGCAACATATTATTGAGAGTGTCTATGAGTGTATGTGTGGGTTATTTAATATTAAATTCAATTTTGAAAAAATCAAAAAAAAAAAAAAAAAATGCCGGCATTAAAGCCGACCTGGCTACAGTAATCAAAACTGTACTCCAGCAAAACAACAATAACAACAACAGTAATGGATAATTGTGTTCTAAGGTAACATTTTTTGTACACACACATATGCACACATTGTATGTGTAATTGCCATATATGTCCATTGAGAGTTTTGTTTGGAAGATTGAATATAAAATTTAGATTTATTATATCCATGTATATATGGTCCGCATTCTCTCCGAACCCCCCCCTGTCCTCCTCCAAAACTGGGCAGAGAATTATTTTATTACGGTAATGGGAAACCATAAATGTTGCTGCTATTGTTGATGATGTATGGTTCTGGTGTCTATGAGTTGGAATTGAGTAACTGACTGGTGGTATGTCTGCCTGATCGGCTGACGAACTGACTGTCTAGCATTGCCGGTCGTCTACCATGCAATAATAACCAGGAATAATTCTCATATTGCTGGCTGGCGGGTTTTTTTGTTTATTTCCTCATAAATGGAATTTGCAACAATGATATTTACACACACACACACACATATGCATACATGGGTATATATGTACTTAGTTTATTTATGTAATTCGATTTATAGATCTAAATAAATAATAAATTTAATTTGACAATCAAATTCATTCATCAAAATTTTGAAATTGTTGGGCAATAAAGGAATTCTTTCAATATACCAAGGCGTAGATTTTTTAAATATTTTTTCCAAGGCCATAACAAGGTGTAGATTTTTTAAATCATTTTTTCAAAGACCCTTACAAGGCGTAGATTTTTTAAAGAATTTTTTTCCAAGACCCTAACAAGGCGTAGAT
>NW_026884669.1:0-57943 GCF_032173495.1 Musca vetustissima
GGTTTTTTAACAATATTTTTTCAAGCCTCTGATAGGCATGGATTTTTATAACAATATTTTTTTCAATCCTCTGATAGGCGTGGATTTTTATACCCTACACAACTATGTTGTCAGCTTTGTTATAGCTTTGTGCAGCCCCAAGAGTTTGTAACACCGCGAAATATTGGTCCTAGATCCACCTTTAATTATACCGATCGTCATATCTCGACTAGCTGAGTCGATCTAGACATGTATGTCCGTCCGTCCGTCTGTCCATTATAATGTGTAAACACGATACAGGCCACATTTATGGACCAATCTTCACGAAATTTTGCATGTAGGATGGGTTCTGCCCAATAAAGACCCCTATTGTTTTTGGTAAAGATCGGTTAATATTTAGGGGATGATATGGACCAAATACTTAATTTTTGTCGGTTTTTTGGTCGCTCCAAAGGCCACAATTATGTCCCAAACATCGCGAATTTTTGCATGGAGAAGGGGATCGGCCCAAAGAATGAGATTATTCTGAAAAGGAACCATTTGTCTATCTCGTTTCCTTTTGCCTGTTACAAACATATGCACAAAGACATAATATCCTGTACCACATGGTGGCGAAGGGTATCAAAAAAAACAAAAACACTTGTGTAACCATTATAAGTGCAATACATACATTTCATTATTCCACTTATTATGTTCGTGCTTGACCTAATAAGCAACTTTAATTATTTTATTAATTAAATAAATAGTTTTTACTAATTACATAGCAGTAATTAATCCGTTTTAAAATTTATGTGATTATTTGCGGAAAAAACTAACCTTTTTTGGTAATGTTATGTTAACTTTTTCATGAATTCTTTTTATTTTATTTTTAAAAACAACAACAAAACTTAATCAATACGAAACATTTATGTGTGTAAATTTACATAGGATTTGGGAACAAATCATTAATAAAAATTAAAATAGTTTTCGAAAAGTTTAGAAAAGTTATTTCATTAAGTGCTATGATTGAATAGAACACAATTACAATATATATATATATATATATAAACAACCTGGGATTAATATATTCGTCGTGGGTCTAATCTATCACTCAACCCTTTGAAGTCAATATTAAATGAAGACAATCAAAGACCAATGCACAATGTTTATCATGGATCTCTCTATCAAGAAAAATAAATGTGAGTTTTAATGGAATTTTCTTTGACAAGATATGCGGTTTTTCTAATAGTATAAAATGCAATCTAGTGCCGCTCAAATTAAATACATTCACAAAATTTTTTAAACGAATGAACAGAAGCAATAGAAAAAACATATGCACAAAGACATAATACGCTGTACCACAGAGTGGTGAAGGGTATAAAAACCAGTAAGGAATGTAGTAAAGTCGGACGGGGCCGACTATATGATACCCTTCACCACCTTGGGTATATTCAACAGATGAATCCTAACATTGTAAATTAATTTAAAGCAAATTTTACTAAAATCGGACGAAACTATATATGGGAGATATATCTAAATCGGAAACGAAACGTTCAAAATTTTGCAAACGTTAGGCAATATAAATTTCAGTACATTGTGCAAAATTTTGTAGAAAACGGCCTGACTTTTGAACTTTTGTGCACCTTTTACTTAAAATCGGATGAAACTATATCTAAATCTGAACCGATTTCAACAAAACTTGCCACACATTATGTAATAGTATCTTCAGTACGTTGTGCACAATTTTGTGCCAATCGGACCCACCTGGGGAGTTTGGTGTAGAATGTATATATATCTTCTAGGTTATACTAACTTCAGTACGTTGTACAAAATTTTGTGCAAAATCTGACGGAAATATGTATGTCGAAGCTATATCTAACTCTGAACAGATTTCAACGAGACTTATGAGCGATTAATTTATATTAACTAAAGTTCATTGTACAAAATTCTGTGGCAATCGGACAAACTTTGGGTCTTAAGTGCACAATTTACATAAAATCGGAAAAAAATATATATAGGAGCTACATTAAATCCGTAGAAAGTATATGGGAGCTATATCTAAATCTGAATCGATTTTCACAAAATTTAACACACATCGTTCTAGACCTAATTCATTACGCTGTGCCAAATTTCGTTCAAATCGAAAGATATATAGGGACTTTGGTGCACCACTTACATTAAATCGGACGAAAATATATATGGGAGCTATATTTAAATCTGAACCCATATTCAGGAAACTTAACACACATCATTCTAGACCTAATTTATTACGATATGCCAAATTTCGTGCAAATCGAAAGATATATAGGGACTTTGGTACACCATTTGCCTTAAATCGGACGAAAATATATATGGGAGCTATATTCAAATCTGAACCGATTTTCAAGAAACTTGACTCACATCATTCTACACCTAATTCATTACACTGTGCCAAATTTCGTGCAAATCGGAATATATATAGTGACTTTGGTGCACCATTTACATTAAATCGGACGAAAATATATATGGGAGCTATACTTTATGACACCCATTATTCTAGACCTAATTCATTGCCCTGTGCCAAATTTTGTCAAATCGAAAGATATATAGGGACTTTGGTGTACCATTTACATGAAATCGGACGAAAATATATATGGAACCGTGAACCGTTTTTTCTCAATTTTAATAGTCTTCGTCCATGGGCCGAATAAGTGGCCTATGCCAAATTTCATGCACTTCGGATCATAAATGCGACCTGTGTAGATATAGCTCCCATATATAGTTTCGTCCGATTTTATGTAAACGGAGCACCAAAGAGTCAAGTGGCACAAAATTTTGCACAGCGTACTGGATTAGATTAGATCCAGATTGATGTATTTTTTTACAATGGATCACCAAACTCCCAATATTTGTCCGATTGAGGCAAAATTTTGCACGGAGCATTGAATTAGGTACTGATTTAGATATAGCTCCCATATATAGTTTCATGCCATATATAGTCCGATTTTGTGCCAAAGCGGTGAAGGGTATCATATAGTCGCCCCGCTCGACTTTTGAACTTTCCTTACTGGTGTGGATGTGTGTTTAGTTGCCTGCACCAAGCGTTTGACATTGCCACAGGGAAAGTTGTTACTAATTACGCCGTAACTGGGATACGAGTTTAAATTACATTCACTTGTAGCAAATTTGTTTAGGAAACTCAGCGATGGAGACAAACCACAGAGTTACACAAAGCTTAGAAAGAGATTGTCCACTGGACACAGTTGACGGGGATTTAGTCTTTTATGTGTAGTGGAGTGGGACTAAATACGAACGAACGAACACGTAAAGTTGCGTTTGTTTTATGAGTCCTTTGTAATGGATTTTATATTTCCATTGGCAGTGGTTGTGGTTTTCAAAAATAACGCATACCAAATAATACACGCCAAAGGATATGTACCATGTTCTCCGTGAATGATTTTACAAATAATGCGTTTTAAGTTCTCAATTGACTCACACCTTACTAGGAACGGAGGAACTCCTCAATCAGAGTGTGCAAGATATATTTATCTAATTTTTTTACATAACCTGAACTCTGATATGCCGAACAATTCTGTATCATTAACACAAAAATTACGATTTTTAAAGCAAATAAGTTATGTGTGTATAAAAAACAACAATTTAATTAATGAGCCTCACACCTCGCAAACCATGTAATTTAAATCATTTTCATTTTGAAAGGAATATTACACATGGTTGGTCTGCCACAAAACCGCAAGATATCAACAATTTACATTTGCGAGCAGCGTATAGAAAATACGATCCCCGCTGTGCCACAACTTCAGCCAGCAATGGCCAGCACAGTTCATTTTTATACCCTTTACCACACAGTGGTACAGGGTATTATGTCGTTGTGCATATGTTTGTAACAGGCAAAAGGAAACGTAATAGACACATGGTTCCTTTTGAGAATATGCATAGAATCACTTTTTAAGTCGATTTATGCATGTCCGTCCGTCTGTCTGTCTGTCCATGTTAAATTGTAAACAAAGTACAGGTCGCATTTATTATCCGAATTAGATGAAATTTGGCATAGGTCACTTATTCGGCCCAAGGACGAACCCTACTGAAATTGGAGAAAAACGGTTCAGATTTAGATATAGCTCACATATATATATATTTAACCGGTTTAATGTAAACGGTCCCTATATATCTTTAGATTTGCACGAAATTTGGCATAACGTACTGAATTGAGCCTAGAATGATGTCTTCCAAGTTTCGTGAAAATCGGTCCAGATTTAGATATAGCTCCCATATATAGTTTCGTCCGATTTCATGTAAATGGTGCACAATAGTCCCTATATATCTTTCGATTTGCAGTAAATTTGGCATTACGTACTGAATTGACACTATAATGATGTCTGCCAAGTTTTGAGAAAATTAGTTCAGATTTAGATATACCTCCCATTATAGTTTCGTCCGATTTCATGTAAATGGTGCACCAAAGGCCCTATATATCTTTCGATTTGCAGCAAATTTGGCATAACGTACTGAATTGAGCCTAGAGTGATGTCCTCCAAGTTTCGAGAAAATCGGTCCAGATTTAAATATAGTTCCCATATATAGTTTCGTCCGATTTCATGTAAATGGTGCAACAAAGTCCTTATATATCCTTCGATTTGCACGAAATTTGGTATAACGTACTGAATTCAGCCTAGAGTGATGTCCGCCAAGTTTCGAGAAAATCGGTCCAGACTTAGATATAGCTATAATATATAGTTTCGTCCGATTTGATGTAAATGGTGCACCAAAGTCACTATATATCTTTCGATATGCACCAAATTTGGCATAACGTACTGAATTGAGCCTAGAGTGTTGTCTTCCAAGTTTCGAGAAAATCGGTCCATATTTATATATAGCCTAGAGTGATGTCTGTCAAGTTTCGTGAAAATCGGTCAAGGTTTAGACATAGCTCCCATATATATTTTCGTCCGATTTAATGTAAATTTAGTCCAGAATGATGTGTGCCAAGTTTCGTGAAAATCGGTTGAGATTTAGATATAGCTCCCTTTTATTATAGATTGATTTTAAGTAATTGACGCACCAAGGAACCAATAGGGTGGTAGGAACAAAACGTATTAAAATTAGTATAACCTAACCTGTGACATGTTTCGTTGAAATCGCTTCATATTTGGATATAGCTTCCATATATATTTTCGCCCGATTTAAAGATTGACGTCGAATTTTGCACAACGTACAAAATTGAGAATAAAATTGTTGCATTTTCTAGAAGTAGGCATAGTCCAACGCATGACCTATTTATATTTGTTTGAAGTCGATTTATGGATAGATCTAGGTAGATTCACATTTATATAAATATCATCAGCTGTTTAATATACCCATTGTGGTGAAGGGTATCATATAGTCGGCCCCGTCCGACTTTACTACTTTCCTTACTGATTTTTTTATTCAAATATTTCATTTGAAATTCCTTTGTTGAATGTGATGGCGTTGTGTTTCACGTAGATTCATTGTTTTCCGCACAGATGCTTTTTGTTTGTCAAAAAACTGCAACGAATTAAAATTCCGCACGATTTTAATATTTCACGAGCTGTGTAAATTTGTACAACATTTGTATATATCTATCATCGCCTTTACAGCGCAGGATGCTTTGATGTCATTATCGTTGTATGTTTGTATTTTGGTTAGTATTTAGCTAGCTCAAACTGATGGCAATGAAAACTAAAAATTGTTCGTTTATTTTTACTAACATACACTCTGCTAGAGTACAATTGACTGACCCTATTTTCTCTGTCAGGAATCTTTAAATTTTGTTGTTGGATTTTAAGGTCAGCGATAAATGGCCCCTACATAGTCAGTGGATATTTTTAAATTTTCTTTTGATAGCAATTTTCCATACGCTATGATCAATCTTACCTCCTTTTTACAATTAAAGAAGAACATTTAAATCTTAAATTATATTCTGTCCAAAATCTATTTATGCAATTAATTGTCTACAAAACCCATGCCAAAGGACCAAGTCTCCTATTTAGAATCACATATTATTAATCGCATTATTTTCAGTAGGCGATTATGTTTTAATGACTCAAAGTAAAATTATTCAAAGTCTATTGAAAATGTCTAGACAAAATTTATTAATGTGCTATTTTTTTAAAAATCCCAATTTTCAGGGTACATTTAGGGTTCGTTGTAATTTTATCTCATTATTACAATAAAAGTAATGTTTTCGTTATTAACGATCACTATTGTATGTTAAATTATAATGAGTCCTTGTCCTAAATACTGCCTGCTGCTGTGGCCTCTCATAGAAAACTTACAAAAACTTACAATGATTTCACTGCTCAAATATATATATTCATCTATCCATTTATTATTTCGACCATCAAGTGGTCTCACCATGACTTAACAAAATAATGTTACACAAACACAGATATTTTGGTGTTCGTTTCCATTCACCAAGCCACCGTAACATCAATCATTGTTAATTTGGCCCAGTAACGGTATAATGTTGCCAATGGTGATTAAATATTATTTCAAACAATAATAATTCACAGCTTCCTTCTTCAGAAATACAGGGTTACGCGTTTCGTGAATTCAAAACTAAACGTAAGTAAAACCCATGTAACACGGACGGGGCCGACTATATGATACCCTTCACCACTATGGGTACATGTAAGACATGTTTATATCTACAATATCCTGTAGATATAGAAATTTCGCATACATCAGTCGGGACCTAATTCAGTACTCTGTGCAAAATTTTGTCTCAATCGAATAAATATTGGCAGTATGGAGCTTCATTTACATAAAATGGGACGACACAATATATAGCAGCTATATCTAAATCTGAACCGATTCCAACAAAATTTCACATACATCAGTCGGGACCTAATTCAGTACTCTGTGCAAAATATTGCTTTAGTCGGACCACTATTGGGAGTTTGGTGCACTATTTACATTAAATCGGACGAAACTAAAAATCGGAGCTATATATAAATCTGAACCGATTTCAACAAAACTTGGCATATAACTATCTAGACCTAATTCAATACTCTGTGCAAAATTTTGTCTCAATCGGATCACTATTGGGAGTTTGGTACATCAATAGGTTAAAATCGGGCGAAAATATATGTGGGTGTTATATCTAAATCTGAACCAATTTTTTTCAATTTGCCAAAATTCATCCAAATCGTATCATAAATGCGACCTGTACTTTGTTAAAAAAATACATGGACGGACAGACATTCATAAATCGACTCAGAAAGTGATTCTATGCATATTCTCAAAAGGAACCATGGGTCTATTTCGATTTTTTCCTAATTTTGGTACCTAATAAGAACTCGGCGTACTAAATTACAGTCAATTCGGTCGAAAAATACGATCAGAACCCCCAAAATACCAAAAATATGGGGGTACCCTTATATGGGGACTATCAGAAAAACTGGACCTATATTTATAATTTTTTGTGGAGTAATTTGATACCCAATAAGAACCCAACGTACAAAATTTCAGAGAATTCAGTTATAAAACGAACTCAAGAACCTCAAAATCCCGAAAATCGGGGGTACCCTTATATGGGGACTAACCGAAAAAATGAACCTATTTTTATAATTTTTAGTAGGGAGATTTGCTACCCAATAAGAACTCAAAGTACCAAATTTCAGCGAATTCGGTCGAAAAATGCGATCCAAACCCCCAAAATACCGAAAATTGGGGGTACCCTTATATGGGGACTATCCGAAAAAATTGACCTATGTTTATAATTGTTTGTGGGAAGATTTGCTACCCAATAAGAACTCAAAATACCAAATTTCAGCAAATTCAGTTAAAAAACGCGCTAAATAACCTCAAAATACCGAAAATTGGGGGGCACCCTTATATGGGAGCTATGGCTTAACATGGACCGATTTTTTCCAATTTCAACAGGGTTCGTCCTTGGGCCAATTAAGTGACCTGTGCCAAATTTCATCCAAATCGGATCATAAATGCGACCTGTACTTTGTTAACAAAAATACATGGACAGACGGACGGACGGACAGACGGACATACATAAATCGACTCAGAAAATGATTCTTTACATATTCTCAAAAGGAACCATGGGTCTATCTCGATTATTTTTGCATGTTACAAACATATGCACAAAGACATAATACCCTGTACCACACTAAAATGACGTGATTTAGATATAGCTCCCATATATATTTTCGTCCGATTTTATGTAATTGGTGCACCCTATATATTTTTCGATTTGTATGAATATTTGTACAGGGTACTGAATTAAGTCTAGAATGCTGTTGCTAAGCTTCGTGAACAGATCCATAGCTAGGCCGATTGACACAACGTACTGAAGTAATATAAATTAGTCTCTGGCACGTTTCCCTGAAATCGGTTCAGATATAGATTTATAACAAAACGCGTCGTCGGATAGGATACATATGTAGAATATACCCAAAGTGGTGAAGGGTATCATATAGTCGGCCCTGTCCGACTTTACTACTTTCCTTACAGGTTTTCTGTTGGATAAAATGACAATTGTAGGGTTGTTTAGATATGTCAAATATTCGTAGTCTGAAAACTGGTTAATTTATTTCAAAAGTCGGATAGTGCCAACATAACGAAAATTGTGTGCAAGCTATACCAAAACGTAACGCTATATTGAAAATTTAGCCTATCGTATCTATCCAATGAAACTCCAAATTACCATATTACAGCTGAGTAGGCTGAAAGACGTGCCTAGAAGCTGCAAAATACAGAATAAATCTTGTGACAGGAACAGTATAGGCGGACGGGGCCGACCATACGATAGAGATCCGTAGTAGGATCTCTAACTTTCTGCCGATGTTTATTCTGCGCCTGGGCAATATTTCGTGATATTTACACCCTCTTGCCCGATTAGAGGTCAACAGCATTTTCTTACACGGACATATTTTCCGAATATCACTAATGTTCAGTACAACCTTTCTAATTACTTGTGCAGATTCCCTTCACCGTGGGTTGTGTTGTGATGTTCGGCTTATAACTGTGGCCTATAGATCGACTTGAAGAAACATGAACTGAAAATTATAGGCGTTGTCCTTGGCCATAATTTCCGTCTTCTAGTGTTATAATGGTAAACTAAATAATATATGAATACGTAAGCACCTGTAAATATTTAAGTGTAACTCCCACATCCGAGTACATACGACAATATAATTGGTATCAATTTAAAGGTCAACAGCTCTCCTTCTTCTCGGGTTTATGTCCTAGGCAAATTTATAATTTATATGTCTAGAGGTAAATGTATATGACATAGAATAAAAATTTTGTAATTTTTCACACAAAAGTCAGGGTCCATTTGACCCGCTAAATATTAACCGATCTTTATCAAGACAGGCATGCTTATTATTTGGCCCGATTTCGCGATGTTTGGGTCAAATTGAGTATTTGGTCCATTTCATCCCCTAAATGTTAAGCGATCTTCATTGGGCAGAACCTATCCTGCATGCAAAATTTCGTGAAGATTTGTCCATAACTGTGGCCTGTATCGTGTTTACAAATTATAATGGACAGACGGACGGACGGACGGACGGATACACATTTCTAGATCGACTCAGCTAGTCGAGATATGACGGTGGGTCTAGGACTAATATTTCGCGGCGTTACAAACTCTTGGGGCTGCACAATGCTAAAATACCTTAACAACATAGTTGTGTAGGGTATAATGATAGGCAATTTGCCTAAAATACGAACCAAAAAATAAATAAATAAATGTCAGCCGGTCTTGCCGACGGATATTTTCCCAGCCTATGGTTTACGGACGTCTTCGAAGTTACACACGGGTTTTGTTATTCTTGTTATTCTTGTTATTTGTTATTATCGTTATAAGAGGTTGTGCAAAGTTTGGTTCCAATCGGATAGTCCGTTCGCCAGATATTGGAATTATAAATATTAAAAATTTTGACCTATTATGGGGGAGTTAACAGAAGGAGTGAAACATTGGATCCCATCTTTGGACTTCATATAGGCTTGTTAAATATAAGAGGCTGTGCAAAGTTTGATTCAAATCGAATAGTGCGTTCGCATAATATTAAATATGTTTTTAGCACAGTTTTGACCATTTTGCGGTGGAGGTACCACAAGGAGAGAAGCGATATTCCCCATCTTTGAACTTGAAATAAGTTTGAAATATTACGATGCACAAAGTTTGGATGAAATCGGTACCAACCGGCAAAACAGACGTACGGACATTTGCAAATCGACTACAAATTTTCTCGAACGGATTTTGTCCAAAGGAAGATGGGGTATAAAACCATTATTTTAATGAGGCACATTTTTACCTTATAACCAGTAAGGAAAGTAGTATATGATACCCTTCGCCACCTCAGATTATTCCATTCAACAGATTAATCCTAACAGACGTCACATTTTTAAAGGACCAGAAAAATGAAATTGGATTCATAAACATGTCATTCTGCAACCTATACTATATAGAAGCTATATCTAAATCTGAACCGATTTTAACGATTTCAGGAAACTTAACACACATCATTCCAGACCTAATTCATAACGCTGTGCAAAATATCGTGTAAACCGGAAGATATATAGGGACTTTGGTGAGCCATTTACATAAAATCGGACGATACTATATATGTGATCTATACCCTAATCTGAACCGATTTTTAGGAAACTTAACACACATCATTCTTTACCTAATTCATTACGAATGATATATAGGGACTTTGGTCGACCATTTACATTAAATCGGACGAAAATATATATGGGAGCTATATTTAAATCTGAACCGATTTTCAGGAGAATTAACACACATCATTCCAGACCTAATTCATTACGCTGTGCCAAATTTCATGCAAATCGAAAGATATATAGGGACTTTGGTGCACCATTTACATTAAATCGGACGAATGGGCGCTATATCTAAATCTGAACGGATTTTTTCTAATTTCAATAAGGTTCGTCCTTGGGCCAAATAAGTGACCTATGCTATAAGTGCGGCCTGTACTTTGTTCACAAAAGTACATGGACGGACGGACAGACAGACGGACATTCGTAAATCGACTCAGAAAGTGTTTCTATGCATATTCTCAAAAGGAACCATGTGCCTATCTCGTTTCCTTTTACCTGTTACATACATATGCACAAAGACATAATACCCTGTGTCACAGTGTGGTGAAGGGTATACAAAGTATATATATATACCCTTATTAGCCATAATGGTAAATAATAATAATTTTTCAATACGGAATATTTATTGTATCAGAGAAAACATATTTAACATAAATCTTTAATTTTCTACAAACCTATATTACAATGCATTATTACAATATTCATATAAAATTACACATTTTTTAACACTTGCTTTTATTATAACAATTAATATTGCGCAATTTATTCTTTGCAATAATGTACTTTATTTACATGATTTCAATGGCAACTGCAATGTAATAGAAGAAAATGCAATTCGTCGCGCGCACTTCCTCTCGATAACTGTTATTTTTTTTGTTTTTGCTTCTGTTGGGCGTTCATTCTTCTTATTTCGCTGCTTGTAAACTGGGAACAAGTTGCAGACTAATTTGCAATTGACCTTAATAATTTATGTTTCGTTTGTGTTATTTTTGTCGGAAAGAAACTTACAGAAAATATTCGGGTTCTTCTTCATCTTTCGTAGTTTTGCGAAAAATTAGGAAGGGCAAATTTCTTTATAACTTTTTGTCTGTGTAAAAAATAATAAAAACGAAACGCCACAAAAAAATTAATTGGGATGCCAATTTCAAAATATGAATCGAAAATATATAAAAACCAGTGAGCGGAGCAGTATAGTCGGACGGGGTCGAACATATGATACCCTACACAACTTCCATGGTTCTATATTCTGAGATTGGGGAATATTTCGCGATATTTGCACACTTTTGACTGGCTAGAGGCGAGAAAATGCTACTAATAACCAGTACAGCCCCTCTAATTACTTGTCCAGATTCACTTCACCGTAGGTTGTGCTGTGATGTTCGGCTTTCGACTCGAAAAGTGCAAATAATTATGTTTTCGGTCCACTTCATCCGAAAAATTATTATCTGATCATCACCTAACATTTTAGGCGTTGTCCTTGACCATAACTGGAACCCCATGGAACATTTCAAAGCGATCAGGCTATATATTTGCCATAAAGTGTGGTTATAGGTTACTACATAATATATGAATACACCTGCAAATATTTAAGTGTAACTCCCGCATCCGAGTACCTACGACAATATGATTGGTATCAATTTGAAGGTCAACCACTCCTCTTGGATATGCTATCAACTTCTCGGGTCTATGTCCTTCAGGAGTAAATATAACGCCATAGAATACAAATTTTTTTAATTTTTCACACAAAAATCAGAGTCCATTTGACCCGCTAAATATTAACCGATCTTTATAAAAAACAGGCGTGCTTATTCTTTGGCCCGATCCCCTTCTCCATGTGAAAATTCGCGAAGTTCGGGCCATAATTGCGGCCTCTGGAGCGACCAGAAAATTGGACAAAAATAAAGTTTTTGGTCCATTTCATCCCCTAAATATTAACCGATCTTTATCAAAAACAATAGGGGTCTTCATTGGCCAGAACCCATCCTACATGCAAAATTTCGTGAAGATTGGTCCATAGCTGTGGCCTGTATCGTGTTTACAAATAATAATGGACATACGGACGGGCGGACGGACGGACGCACATGTCTAGATCGACTCAGCTAGTCGAGATATGACGATCGGTATACTTAAACAATATTTCGCGGCGTTACAAACTTTGGGGCTGCACAAGCTATAATACCCTAACAACATAGTTGTGTAGGGTATAACAAGGAGGGCGGAGGTCAACATGTTGAAGTATTTACATAAAATGCAAAATTTTGTTTCCAAAAATATGTATTTCGTAAAATAATGCAAATTTAGTTATTTTATGAAATATAGCAATAATTGTTCAATTGTGCGTATACACAATTAAATGTAGAATATTAAAATATATCATACGCATGATGTGACAGAAATAACTAAATTAAACTTTTGCGAATTTCGGGCAGGTAATTTGATATTGTTGGTTACCATCTACTAAAAATCATCGAATTTTGGGTAGCACCAATATTTAGTATTTTTAAGCTTTTTAAAATGTTTATAAACAAAAATAATTTATACTCTGTACCAGGTGATTTATATGCAGATTATGTTACGTTGTTATGTGATAGTAGGTTGGTCATAATCTAAAAAATAGTGTGCCAAATTACAGACACATTACATTACGGGATTTATTTTTGGATTGTTTTTGTATTCCCCAGGAATCCGATATGTAAAACTATGTCTGTATATATATATATATATATATATACTTGGACCTATATATACCACACAAAATTATATATAAGTAAGCCTTCCAGAACACTTTATACCAAACTATAGCTACATCGGCTAGAAACTGCGGTAAACATTGACATTGATAAAGAAAACCGAAAAATAAGCCAATATGATTCTGATGGTATCATATATATATATATATACTTTACGAAATGATTTAATGAAGAAAACCACGTATTTTTCACAAGACAAGATTGGTGATGTTAACCACATATGCACAAAGACACAGTACCCCGTAACAAAAAATTAAAAACCAAATTAATGATAATTTATTTAATTGAAGGTAGCATGCTTAAGGCAATGATACAATAACGTTATATTGCAATGCGAAGTAATCGACACTAAGCTGCAGTGTAGTTGTTGTCGAATTAAGCTTAAAGGCATTTTCCTATAAATTTTTTTAACATCGTAGCACTTTTTTAAAGAGAAGTTCTTATAGTTTTCTTCATTTTTTCTTCTGCGTTTATATTTCCGCCTAAAAACAAAATAAAAAAGGAAGTAATCATTTTAATTAGCCATTAGTTGATAAAGATGGAACAGAAATATATGCCAGCTGTTTCGTATTTTCACTTGTTCATTTTGAGAGCAACTTTGATACACGGCTAATTTTGAAAACACAACATTGATGCCTTTTTTCTTGGAATAATTCTTTTATTGAAGGGAAAACCGTAAGCACAAGATTCCAAAAATTTTTGTTAGATTATAAATATGCAAGGGATGTATACACTGGTGGCCAAAATGAAAGCAACTAAAATTGCAACGTCAATTAATGCCGCATATTTTTTTAAAAATAAATATATCGTGTTGGGGTTTTCGGTTTTAAATCGGGTACTTTATTCTCTTAAAAAACATGAATGCAAAATTAAGCAGTGAGCGGAGCAGTATAGTGGGACGGGGCCGATCATACCCTACACAAATACCACGGATCTCTAACTTTCTGCTTATGTTTATTCCAAGCCTGGGCAACATCTCGTTACACTGACATATTTTCCGAATATTACTAATATTCAGTACAGCCCTTCTAGTTACCGTGGGTTGTGTTGTGATGTTCGGCTTGTGGCCAATAGACCGACTCGAAAAGAACACAAACAATAAAGTTTTCGGTCCATTTCACCCCAAATTGTTCATGAAATAATCACAGAAAATTTTAAAGCGATCAGCGCTATATTTCTGCCATATGATGTTAATGGATTACAAAATAATATCTGAATACATAAGAACCTGTATATATTTACGTGTAACTCCCACATCCGAGTACATTCGACAATATAATTGGTATCAATTTAAAGGTCAGGAGTAAATATATACACAAATTTTGTAATTTTTCACACAAAAGTCTTGGCTAAATACTGACCGATCTTTATCAAAACAGGACTATCAACTTTCCAGAAATTCGGACAAAAATAAAGTTTTTGGTGCATTTCATCCCCTAAATATTAACCGATCTTTACCAAAAACAATAAGGGTCTTCATTGGCCAGAATCCATCCTACATGCAAAATTTCGTGAAGATTGGTCCATAACTGTAGCCTGTATCGTGTTTACAAATTATAATGGACGGACGGACACACATGTCTAGATCGACTCAGCCAGTCGAGATATGACGATTGGTATAGTTAAAGGTGGGTCTAGGACAAATATTTCGCGGCGTTATAAACTATTGGGGCTGCACAAAGCTATAATACCCTGATAACATAGTTGTGTAGGGTATAATTATAAAATAATTAATCAATAAATGAATTGTCTCAATTTTTGTTAGGACTAATCTGAAAAAAATACAAACAGATGAGCTTTATATATATATATATATATATATAGAAGTGTCCTGCAACACTAATATAGTCATTACCAGTAGTGGACAAAATGTCAGACTTTGATAACTATACATACCAAAATTACAACACAGAAATTGTTGAGGCAGAATATAGGATTTAATACATTTGATTAATTAACAGGATGAGACATATACTGGAGCAATACAAAGGGATTGGTTTTTCATCTTCTTTAA
Organism: Musca vetustissima; assembly: GCF_032173495.1. Taxonomy (NCBI): domain Eukaryota; kingdom Metazoa; phylum Arthropoda; class Insecta; order Diptera; family Muscidae; genus Musca; species Musca vetustissima. The sequence goes on from NW_026884669.1 coordinate 15,325, forward strand.
AAATCAACTCGTATAACTTTGGATGTTGTTGGAAATGTATTCGTTAAAAATCATGCACATAGGTAATGGATTTCTTTTTCCCCATCCTAATATCTTCATCCAAAATAATGAAGGAAGGAAGTAAAATACATTGAAAGCGGCATTTCCTTTTATTTGGTGTGAAAAATGGCTAAAATATATCGCCCACGATAATCATGACAAAAAAATAATTGAGCATTTGAAATAACTTTACCTAATAATGGTGTGTGGGGAGGGGCAATATTCCACCATAAAAGTGGATTTCTAAAGATTTTTTTGCAACAACCTGATTATTAATTTCTTAAACAATATTTTCAAAAATATCTTTCTAAGATGAAATTTTAAATCCGTTGAATAATATCCATATTAAATACCACTATATAGGTTTCATGTAATTCCAATTAAATTCCGAAAACGGACAAAATGTTTTGCACAGCTAACCTTCTGACGAAAATGAAACATTGTTAATAGCAACCGAATGTTGCTGCCGAATTTCGTCGGTTTTTGTAATTGTTTTGAATGTGTGACAACAACATTTTTTTGTCAAGTGACAATAAATTTAAAACTAAGTGGAATTTCTGTCCAATTCCGGCAAATCCCGAATAAAAGTTTTTATGTTTTGTAACATTTCATTTTTGTTTGGGTAAAAAGTTTCCAGGTATTTTAAGAGGATTTTGTGATAGTTGGTGGTGTCTACGAGGTTTCTATTAGACGTATTAAAACTGACTAATCCTAGTGTAGAATTTATATTTGAATAAATAAAATAACTAAATATATAAAATAACTTTTTTAATACGATTTTTTATACCCTACACAACTATGTCGTCAGGGTATTATAGCTTTGTGCAGCCCCAAAAGTTTGTAACGCTGCGAAATATTGGTCCTAGACCCATCATTAAGTATACCGATCGTCATATCTCGACTAGCTGAGTCGATCTAGACATATGTGTCCGTCCGTCTGTCCATTATAATTGTAAACACGATACAGACCACAGTTATGGACCAATCTTCACGAAATTTTGCATGTAGGATGGGTTCCTGGCCAATGAAGACCCCTATATTTTTGGGGAAGATCGGTTAATATTTAGGGGATGAAATGGTCCAAATACTAAATTTTTTCGGTTTTTCTGGTCGCTCCAGAGGCCGCAATAATGGCCCAAATATCGTATGGAGAAGGGGATCTAGCCAAATAATGGAGATAGGGGTTCTGGCCAAATAATAAGCATGCCTGTTTTGATAAAGATCGGTCAATATTTAGCGGGTCAAATTGACCCTGACTTTTATGTGAAAAATTACAAAATTTGTATTCTATAGCATATATATTTACCACTGAAGAACATAGACCCGAGAAGTTGATATTGTATCCAATAGGAGTGGTTGAGTTACTCCTAAATATTTACAGGTATCTCCGTATTCGTATATTATTTAGTAACCCATTATCACTCTAGAGAGCGGAACTATAGCGCTGATCGCTTTGTTCCATGAGTTTCCAGGACAACGCTTATAATTTTCGGTGATGATCAGATAATAATTTTGGAATGAAGTGGATCGAAAACTTAATTTTTTGTGTTATTTTCGAGTCGATCTATAGACCACATTCGTGACAATAGCTGTACGGAATACTCTTAATATTCGTAAAATATGTCAGTGTAAGGAAGAGGTGCTGCTATTCGGGCAAGAGGGTGCAAATATCACGAAATATTGCCCAGGGTCGGAATAAACATCCGCAGAAAATTTGAGTTCCCTGGTAGTTGTGTAGGGTATCGTCCCCGTCCGACTATACTGCTCCGCTCACTGGTTTATATATTCATTGGTAATGAATATTGTCAAAAATCTGGAACTGTTACGATCTGTTATACAGTATTGGTATGCCATATCCACCAGATTAGACACTCACTAGAGTGACAGAAGAGGGTGGGTTCAAAAAAAAAAAAAAATGATATATATATATATATATATATATATATTTGGGAATGTGTTCCTTTTTTAAATATATCCAGATTTGGAGCTATTCGCAAACCAAGGATTTTTTGAACTCCAGCGAGGAAAGGAAGATTTGTCCGATTTATACCACTTTTGTAATTCCATTTGCAGAGAAATTAATTTTTATTTTCGAACACCTTGGAATATTCCTTGGTGACTCCGTAAAATATATGTATTCACCGACTTATAAGTCCATGTATAATTTTATTTTGGCTATAGCCATGTCCGCCTGCCTATCTACCCCTCCGTCTGTTAAAATCCCTATAGAGATCGAATATTGAAGATAGAACATTAACATTTTGTCCATATATTTTTATTACTCCGTCGATTGGTATTGCAAATGGGATATAGCAGTCCATATTTGTGGTATTCATACCCATATAACGGTTTCCCCAATATTCGTTATTTTGGGGATGATTAGTACGTTTTTCCACCGAATTGGCTCCAATTTGATATTTTGTGAAAGGAATAAAAAAATTCTCCCCTCCAAAAATGATCCAAATTGCTTCATTTTTTGGGTAGCCTCCATAGAGCCTTAGCCCCTTTATTCGGTATTATGGGGGTTTTGCAAATGGTTTTCAGCCGAAAAATTCCCTAACAATAATTATATATTGGTCGATTTTTCAGTATAGTCCCCACAGAGCGGTATCCCTATTAATCGGTAGCACTAACAAAATATTTATATCGGCCCACTTTTAGTATAGCTTCCATATGAAGGTACCACACCATTTTCGGTGTTTTAAAGATTTTAAGCAAATTATTTTATGCTCAACATTCCTTAGGTTTTCTATATATAGATGTAGGTAGATACTGTTATTAAATAAGTCATATCTCTCTGTATGAGTATATTTGTAGAAGTCTTATAGATATAATCCATTCCCTTGATTTTTTTATAACATATCTTATTTGTATATGCAAATTATTTTTGTTTTTTTCCTCATATTTCCTTAGGATTCATTCATCCCAAATAATTTGTGTAAACCCGCTAATAAAAAGTCAGCGCCATAGTCTCACATCGATAGCGTTCACTTGGCCATCAACACAGAATATAGGATTAAATTTAATGATTGTTTTTGTATTGCTTCACAGGATTAAGGCATTGTGGCGACTTTTCAAGCGTAATATTCATAGTTTGATGCTTTGTATTGTTGTTGTCGTTGCTATTGTGAGTCAGCCAGCTATTATGGTGAAATATTTTACTCATCACCAACGAATGGTATAAATAATGTTGTACCGTTTCTTCCCACCCTAAATTTTTGCTAAAGAAATAGGCTTTATGAAACAATAAAATGTATGATGAAGAATAAAAATGATGATAATGATGATGATGATGACGTCCTTGCCATTGATGCTGGGCATATAAATCAAATATTAGAGATTTTGTCTTTTGGTGGAAGGGAAAATTATAAAATATAAACAAGTAAAAAAGCGTTAAGTTCGGCCGGGCCGAACTTTGGATACCATCCACCATAGTTATACTGACAGATACATGCAATGAAAATAGATGGAACATACCAAAAAGTGGGCATATACCAATAATTCTACAAACCGATTTATGTAAACCATTATGTACACAACATACAAACTTCAGCAATTTTTAATAGGGATTTTTCCTAAAATCTGTAAGATCGAAAAAGTGGACTGATACTGATAACGTATGCTAGAGTATAAAATCCCCAAACTATAGTAATTTAGATTACAAAGTTATATGAGGCTATGCCTAAAGGGGGACCAATATTGATTACATAGTGTAGAATATAGTGAATATTTGGAGATATAATTGTCTGAGGAAGATTTGCTACCATATACGACTACAAAATATCATATACGACTCAAAATATCGAAAATTGGGGTACCCTTATATGGGGGCTACCTGAAAAAATTGATCTATATTTATAATTTTTCGTGTAGAGATTTGCCACCCAATAATAACTGAAATTACAAAATAACAGCCAATTCGGTGAAAAAATCCGGTCAAAACCCCCCAAAAACTGGAAATTGGGAGGTACCTTTATATGGAGGTTACCAGAAAAAGTGGACCTATATTTATAAATTTTAGTGGGGAAATTTGGTACCCAATAAGAACCCAATGTACCAAATTTCAGCGAAGTCAGTTGAAAACTGCGCTCAAGAACCCTAAAATACCGAAAATTGGGGGTACCCTTATATGGGGTTTACCCAAAAAAAATTTACCTTTATTTTTAATTTTAAGTATGGAGATTTGCTACCCAATAAGAACTCAAAGTACCGAATTCGGTCGAAAAATGCCATCAAACCCCCAAAAAAACCGCAAAATTGGGGGTACCATTATATGGGGACTATCCGAAAATATGGACCCATATTTATAATTTTTAGCTACCCAATAAGAACTCAATGTACCAAATTTCATCGAATTCAGATGAAAAACGCGCTCAAGAACCTCAAAATACCGAAAACTGGGGGGTACACTAATATGGGAGCTATGCCTAAACGTGGACCGAAGAAGCCCATCTTCGAACTTGACCTGCCTGCAGATAAAAGACGACTCTGTGCAAAATTTTGATTTTTGCTGATCAAGAATATATATACTTTATAGGGTCGGAAATTATTATTTCGATGAGTTACAAACGGAAAAACAAAACTAATATACCCTCCATACTATGGTGGAGGGTATAAAAAGGAAATCACGAATTCATATAAAATTTCCGTTTGCAACTCAGAGAAATAATCATTTTCGACCTATAAATAATCAGCTTAAAAATCTAGGATCTATTGTAATTAGTCTAACCTCTAAACGAAATGAAATATACCGTTAACATTTTGCATAGATTTGTCTTTTGTCTGCAGGCAAGTCATGATTGATAGAGGGCTATTTCGGTCCTCGTTTAGTCATAGTACCCACATACATGTACCCCCAAATATTCTGTATTTTTGGGTATATGTTACAACCTAATTGAATGTATTTTGGGTACTTTGGGTTCTTATTGGTGTTTTGCGGAGAATCTGGAGTATTTTTGATCGAATTGGATGTTATTTGGTACCTTGAGTGTGTAGCCTTCATATTAAGATACCCCCAAATATCCAGATCGAGAGGATTTTGAACATGTTTTTCAATCGATTTGGGGTATTTTCTAAAAGAGAGCGTGTTGGGGGATATATGTACACGAAATTATCATTCTTTACTCATTTTAATAAGCTATGCATATTTTTATACCCTCCACCATTGTATGGAGGGTATATAAATTTTGTCATTCCGTTTGTAACTCATCGAAATATTAATTTCGACCATATAAAGTATATATATTCTTGATCAGGATAAAATTCCAAGGCGATCTAGAAATGTCAGTTCGTCCGCTTGTTGTAATCACGCTATCTTCTGAAGGAATTGGGATAGGGTGCTGAAATTTTTCATGGGTTTGTCTTTTACCTGCAGGTAGGTCAAGTTCGAAGATGGGATATATCGGTCCAAGTTTAGGCATAGCTCCCATATAACAGTACCCCCAATTTCGGTATTTTGGGGTTCCTAAGCATGCTTTTCAACCGAATACGCTGAAATTTAGTACATTGAGTTCTTATTGGGTACTAAAAGTCTCCATAAAAAATATAAATATAGGTCCACTTATTCTGGTAGGCCCCATATAACATTACCTTCTAATTTTCAGTATTTAGGGGATTTGGATTGAATTTTTCCACCGAATTCGCTATAATTTAGTATTTTGAGTTCTCAATAGGTACCAAATCTCTCCACAAAATATTATAAATATAGATAAATTTTTTCGGATAGCCCCCATATAAGGTTACCCACAATTTTCGGTATTTTGGCGTGCTTGAGCGCATTTTTGAACCGAATTCGCTGCAATTTGGTATTTTGTAGTCTTATATGGTAACAAATCTCGCTTCCAAAAATTTTTAATATTCTCCCCCGTGTTTGGCTCTAAGACTCTTTTGTAGTCATTTCATCTGCGGAAGATACAAAATAAAACTAGAACATAAGGTTCGATAATTAACCAATTTAGATACATAAGATCTATTAAGATTTAATTTAAAGCATAACAAGTTTTGTCCGATTTATTCTAAATTATGCATCAAAATCACAAACAGAATTTCGAACGTAGCGTTTTCTTGAAATAGCGGGATAATTAGTGATATAGGCGTGAATTTTTAAAGAATCACATTTGCTTTACGCCGGCTTTATGTAATTCCTTGCGATTTAAGTCTTGCGGGAAAAAGATCCTCAAATATTCTTTGTTTAAAGCGATGTTTCAATAGAATAATTCGATATGTATATAGAATGCGTCCATGTGAACATGTTACACAGTATGTATAGATTTTTGATAGTTTCATAAAAATCAGATTGCTATTATTATTCTAAAAAGCCTTTAAAGATGGATCTCCGCAGTACATTTTGACAATGTTTACTTTGGGTTCGTCCGCGCTCTCTTATAATGCAGCACACTTTTGAGGTTCTAATATATATATATATATATATATTTAACATATATTCGTTGTCATTATACATATAAATGAGCGATAAATATTAGCCATTCCAATTATGCATGGAGATGGAAACATTTAAGTGATCTTTGTCACTCTTCCGTAAGGAACAATGTTCACAGGAATGTGATAAATGTGTATGGACACGCATCGACATTACTTGTAATCTGTTGTCTTGTTTTATTTATTGTTATTATTATTATTTTTTTATTTTTTCATAAAAATATTTCCAATGTGTTCGGCATTTCACATTTAACACAAAATTAATTCGCATTGGTCAATTATGTGCGAATGTGTGTGTATATTACCATGAAATGGATACGAGGGGTATCGACAGTGTTGTTTATACCCAAATGGGGAATATGCTTATTCCTAGATCAAGTTACAAATTCTAGAGTAAGTCGCATCAATTCACTTCTTCTTGATTCTTTGAAACCTTTATATATGTATACATAATATTGCGAATGTTGAATCCAAATTTGAGATAATTTTATTTTACCTACATTGTCAAGATAAAACCAACACCTTATCTATGTCGTAACAAACTTTTGTCACACATTTCATTGTAAAATATTTATAATTCGCCCTTTTATATCTAGTAAACAGTCAGAGGATGTGACACATTTAAAAAATAATTGCATGATATGTGAGTGCAAACGTTCGTTTGCTTCTGTAGCGTATTCCTTTTGTATATATTCGTATCAAATAAATTTCTGTTTTACATTAACCAATTAATTAAACAGACAATTAATGAATGAATGAATGTGAAAATTAAAAAAAAAGAAGAAAAAACAAACAGTTAAACGTGCCGGAACGAACTTTGTATACCCTCAATCGGGTTGAAATTGGGTTGAAATCCTTAAATGGTGTTGTTTTTTGGTCCCATTACCAGTATGGAAAGCAGTAAAATCGACGGGACCAACTAAATGATACCCTTCACCACTTTGGGTACATTGAACATATCGAATGAAATTAAACATGCAATTCTGCAACCTATACTAACTTTTGGTCAGATATAGAGTTGCTTTTTACAATGGGACAAAATTATGTAAATAAATTTAAAGCAATATATCGAAATCTATACAGATTTCATCGAAACTTGTCACATGTTAGGTTACACTTATTTCAGTATGTTTTGTTCATTCGGATACATTTTGAGTTCTCCATTTACTTATAAATCCAAAATTCGTGCAAATCGAAGGATATATAGGGACTTTGGTGCACTTTTTACCAAAAATCGGACGAAAATATATATGGGAGCTATATCTAAATCTGAACCGATTTTCATGAAATTTAACACACATCTTTCTAGACTTACGTCAGTACGCTATGCCAAATTTCTAACAAATCGAAGGATATATAGGGCCTTTGGTGCACCTGTAACACAAAATCGGACGAAAATATTTATGGGAGCTATATCTAAACCCAAAACAGATTTTCACGAAATTTAACACACATCGTTCTAGACTTAATTCAGTACCCTGTGCCAAATTTCGTGCCAATCGAAGGATATATAGAGACTTGGGTGCACTATTTACCTAAAATCGGACGAAAATATGTGTGGGAGCTATATTTAAATTTAAACCGATTTTTCCGAAATTTAACACACATCTTTCTAGACTTAATTCAATACGTTGACTATTTACCTAAAATCGGACGAAGATATATATGGGAGCTATATCTAAATCTGAACCGATTTTCCCGAAACTCTGCACACATTATTCTCGATTCTTACGCTGTGCAAATCGAAATATATATAGGGACTCTGGTGCACCATTTACATGAAATCGGACGAAAATATATATGGGAGCTATAACTAAATCTGAACCGATTTTTCCCAATTTCAATAGGGTTCGTCCTTGGGCCAATTAAGTGACCTGCGCCAAATTTCATCCAAATCGGATCATAAATTCGACCTGTACTTTGTTAACAATAATACATGGACGGACGCACGGACAGACGGACATGCATAAATCGACTCAGAAAGTGATTCTATGCATATTCTCAAAAGGAACTATGGGTCTAGCTCGTTTCATTTTGCCTGTTACAAACATATGCCAAAGACATAATACCCTGTACCACAGTGTAGTGAAGGGTATAAAAAGAAGAAAGGAAAACAAGCGACAATGCCGTAAATAAACGTTTCATAATTCAGAGACAAAAGATAGTATGTAGTTTTTCACAAAGTTTTAAAGCGGATAAAGAATTCTTCATATTTCAAATGTGTGTCATGTATTGACACATATTATTTCAATATTTACATTGTATACAAATGCAATAACATACTTTTATTGGTTTTAAAGTACATACATAAACATTACAGAAACACGATGTTTGGTGTGGTTAAAAGGATATGTGGTCGGTTAAAAGAAGTAAATCCAAGTGAATGATGCTAAAGAGACAATTTAAAACCAGTAAGGAAAGTAGTAAAGTCGGACGGGGCCGACTATATGATATCCTTCACCACTATGGGTATATTAAACAGGACTATTAGCATGTACTTGAATGAAATAAAACATGTGATATTTATCTAAATGTGAATCTACGTAGATCTATCCATAAAGTATGTAAATCGACTTCAAACAAATATAAATAGGTCATCCGTTGGGCTATGTCTGTACTTCTAGAAAACGAAACTACATAATTCTATGCTCAATTTTGTACGTTGTGCAAAATTTGATGTCAAACTGACTGACATGAGGAGTTTGAGGCCCAATTTACTTGATATCGGGCCAAATATTAAGCGATTTCAAACAAACTTTTCACAGGATACGTTATACTAATTTCAGAACGTTTTGTTCCTATTGGTTCCTTGGTGCGTCAAGTACTTAAAATCAATCTTTAATAAAAGGGAGCTATATCTAAATGTGGACCGATTTTCACGAAACAACGCAGACATCAATCTAGGCTCAATTCAGTACGTTATGCCAAATTTCGTGCAAATCGAAAGATATATAGGACTTTGGGGTACCATTTACATGAAATCGGACGAAACTATATATGGGAGCTATATATAAATCTGGAACGATTTTCACGAAACTTTACATACATCATTCTAGACCTAAATGATTAGGTTGTACCAAATTTCGTGCAAATCGAAAGATATATAGGGACTTTGGGGCACCATTTACATGAAATCGGACGAAACTATATATGGGAGATATATCTAAATCAGGACCGATTTTCATGAAAATTGACAGACATCATTCTAGACTCAATTCAATACGTTATGCCAAATTTCGTGCAAATCGAAAGATATATAGGGACTTTGGGGCACCATTTACATGAAATCAGACTACACTATATATGGGAGCTATATCTAAATCTGGACCGATTTTCACGAAACTTTGCAGACATCATTCTAGACCTAAATGAATAGGTTGTACCAAATTTGGAAATCGAATGACATATAGGGACTTTGGGGCACCATTTACATGAAATCGGACGAAACTATATATGGGAGCTATATCTAAATCTAGGCCGATTTTCTCGAAACTTGGCAGAAATCACTCTAGACTTAATTCAGTACGTTATGCCAAATTTTGTGCAAATCAAAAGATATATAGGGATTTTGGGGCACCATTTACATGAAATCGGACGCACCTATATATGGGAGCTATATCTACATCTGGACCGATTTTCTCGAAACTTGGCAGACATCACTCTAGGCTTAATTCAGTACGATATGCCAAATTTCGTGCAAATCAAAAGATATATAGGGACTTTGGGGCACCATTTACCTGAAATCGGACGAAACTATATATGGGAGCTATATCTAAATCTGGACCGATTTTCACGAAACTTGGCACACATCATTATAGGCCTAAATGATTAGCCTGTACCAAAATTTACATTAAATCGGTTAAATATATATATGGGAGCTATATCTAAATCTGAACCGATTTTTCCCAATTTCAATAGGGTTCGTCCTTGGGCCGAATAAGTGACCTATGCCAAATTTCATCCAATTCGGATCATAAATGCGACCTGTACTTTGTTTACAATTTAACATGGACAGACAGACGGACAGACGGACGGACATGCATAAATCGACTTAGAAAGTGATTCTATGCATATTCTCAAAAGGAACCATGGGTCTATCTCGATTATTTTTGCCTGTTACAAACATATGCACAAAGACATAATACCCTGTACCACAGTGTGGTGAAGGGTATAACCAATAAGAAAAATTCAAAAGTCGGACTGAGTCGACTATACGATACCCTTCACAACTTTGGGTACATACAAGAGATGCTAATATATACAATATCATATAGATCGAACATACGTAGCATCGTTATAGGACCATTGAGACCTAATTCAGTACGCTGTGCAAAATTATACCACAATCGTATAAATATTAGGAGTTCGGTGCACTATTTGGATAAACTCGGACAAAAATATATATGGGAGCTATATCTAAATCTGGACCGCTTTTATCCAATTTCAATAGGGTTCGTCTTTGGGCCAAATAAGTGACTGATGTCAAATTTCATCCAAATCCAAATCGAATCATAAATGCCACATGTACTTGGTTTACAATTTAAAATCAACAGACGGACATGCATAAATGGACTCAGAAGGTGATTCTATGCATATTCTCAAAAGAAACCATGTGTGTATCTCGTGCACTTTTGACAGTTATAAACATATGCACAAAGACATAATTCCCTGTACCAAATTGTGATGAAGGGTATAAAAACAACAAATAAAACCAGTGAGCAGAGCAGTAGAGTCGGACGGGGCCGACCATACGATACCCTACACAACTACCACGGAACTATAGCTTTCTGCGGATGTTTATTCCGAGCCTGGGCAATATGCCGTGATATTTGCACCCGCTTGCCCTATTAAAGGTCAACAGCACATCTTCCTTACACTGATATGTCCAGATTCCCTTCCCTAGTCCAGATTCCCTTCACCGTGAGTTGTGTTGTGTTGTTCCGCTTATAATTGTGGCCTATAGAACGACTCGAAAAAAATAAATTTTCGGTTCACTTCATCCAAAAATTATTATCTGATCATCACCGAAAATTATCATTGACCACAACTGGAATCTCATGGAAAATTTCAAAGCGATCAACGCTATATTTCCGTCCTCTAGTGTGGTATTGGGTTACTAAATAATATCTGAATACGTAAGCACCTGTAAATATTTAAGTGTAGCTTCCACATGCGAGTGCATACGACAATATAATTGGTATCTATTTAAAGGTCAACCACTCCTCATGAATATACTATAAACTTCTCGATTATATGTCCTTCAGGGGCAAATATATACGCCATAGAATACAAATTTTATAATTTTTCACACAAAAGTCAGGGTCCATTTGACCCGCTAAATATTGATCAATCTTTCTCAAAACAGGCATGACTATTCTTTGGCCCGGTGCCCTTCTCCATGTAAAAATTCGCAATGCTTGGGCCATAATTGTGGCGTCTGGAGCAACCAGAAAAACGGAAAAAACTGAAGTATTTGGTCCATTTCATCCCCTAAATATTATCCAATTTTTACCAAAAACAATAATGGCCTTCATTGGCCAGAACCCTTCATGCAACATTTCGTGAAGATTGGTCCATAACTGTGGCCTGTATCGTGTTTACAAATTATAATGGACAGAGGGACGGACACACATGTCTAGATCGACTCAGCTAGTCGAGATATGACGATCGGTATACTTAAAGGTGGGTCTAGGACCAATATTTCGCGGCGTTACAAACTCTTGGGGCTGCACAAAGCTATAATACCCTGACAACATAGTTGTGTAGGGTATAATCATACTTACTTCTTAAGCAATAGATTTATTTTCTATAAATTAGTGTATGATTGCTTTGAAGAAGATGGGCATGTTTAGATTTGTTTTTTTTTTGTTGGTACATTTCCTATGCCATCTCTCTTTAATCATTTAAATTCTAAATGTAGCCATATCAACATATGCAAATGTTCTTTGTTTAGTGTCAATCGATTTGAAATGATTTGAAGACAAATATATTGGTATTGATATTCAATTTTATTATTTTCAGCAAACCTGTCAATTAATTTCTAAAATTATGTTCCGCTCATAATTGGCTCGGTAAACACATTTCTATTCTACACAACACTCATCGTCATTAATTTTCACCACAAAATACCAAACTCGTATTGAATTTTGACTAAAATCAGTTTTCACGAGCAAATACTTCCCATATAAAATCTCTCTTAAACATTGTTGCATAAGTACTGTTTATGTTGTGAATGAATGGATGCTGCAGTTTTATTTTTAAATAAGTTATACGAATTATTAACAATCAATAGAAGCAAATCCTGCACTTAATTGACAAACTCATTTCCGCACACACACACACACACAAAATTTAATTGCAACTCCTGTTTGATCAGTTTGTACAACAAATCCCTCAAAAATAGAGCATTTTGATAGGAACAACATCATGCTAATACCACAGTATATGAAATAACATTGTATTGGAATTTCCAAGAAGAAGCGATAAATAACAATGAATGCTCAGCCAATAATGTGCCTACATATCCAGCACACAGATTCCATTGATTTGCGTTTGAGTTATCATGTGTTCGAATTTATACGAAATATGCAGTGAGCGTGCACTGAAAATCATAATGAATGGGTATTGGATGTTGTTTTATTGTTTGGTATAAATCATTGCTCTGCAGGAGGTAATTAAAATGGTTTTCTATAGAAATATCTGACGATATCCTATAATAAGACCTATTAACATATAAACGAGGACAAGGAGGTCTATCTATATAAGAGCATATATTCTCCTCATTGAAGAACATAGTAGAACACAAGAATATGAATGCAGTTAACAGAAGAAAGAGCAGAAGGTCTTCTTTTAGAAGAGCAGATATTCCCCTCATTGAAGAACGGAATATTTTAGATGACAATAATAGAGCATACGTTATTCTAATCGGTATGCAGAAGTTCTGCTCAAAGAATGACAGAAGGTCATCTTATAGAAGAAGACAATGCGCTGTTATAGAAGTGCAGAAGTCCTTATACTCAGTAAATAACAGAACTTCTTCTACACATAGAAGAGTGGATGATCTATATAAAGAAGAGCAGGAGATATTCTATTCATGGAAGAGAAGAAGTTCGTCTACTCCTAGAATAATGGAATATCATCTACTTAAATCTTAAGATCTTTTACTTATAGAAGAGCGGGATGTCAAATTAGTATTTATTCTAAGAACAAGAAGAAGAAACGACAAATGTGATATTTCTTTGTATTCTTCTTCGAATTTGGTTTAACTTTTTCCGCGTAATGAATTAGGTCTAGAATGATGTGTGCAAAGTTTCGTGAAAATCGGTTCAGATTTGCATATAGCTCCCATATATATTTTCGTCCGATTTAAGGTAAATGGTGTACCAAAATCCCTATATATCTTTAGATTTGTACGAAATTTGGCACAGCGTCATGAATTAGGTCTAGATTGATGTGTGTCAAGTTTCCTGAAAATCGGTTCAGATTTGGATGTAGCTCCCATATATATTTTCGTCCGATTTAAGGTAAATTGTGTACCAAAATCCCTATATATCTTTCGATTTGCACGAAACTTGGCACAGCGTAATGAATTAGGTCTAGGATGATGTGTGTTAAGTTTCGTAAAATCGGTTCAGATTTGGATATAGCTCCCATATATTTTTTCGTCCGATTTAAGGTAAATGGTATACCAAAGTCCCTATATACACTTCGATTTGCACGAAACTCGGCACAGCGTAATGAATGTGTGTTAAGTTTCGTGAAAATCGTTCAGATTTGGATATAGCTCCCATATATATTTTCGTCCGATTTAAGGTAAATGGTGTACCAAAGTCCCTATATACACATCGATTTGTACGAAATTTGGCATAGCGTACTGAATTAAGTCTAGAACGATGTGTGTTAAGTTTTGTGAAAATCGGTTCAGATTTACATATATCTCCCATATATATTTTCGTCCGATTTTAGGTAAATAGTGCATCAAAGTCCTTTTGTATGCTTCGATTTGCACAAAATTTGGCTTAGCGTACTAAATTACGTCTAGAATGATGAGTGGTGAGTTTCGGGAAAATCGGTCGAGATTTCGGTATAGCTCCCATATATCTGCTCATCCGATTTTATGTAAATTTCGTGGATATCGGTTCTGACTTAGATATAGCTCCCATATATATTTTCGTCCGATTTTCGGTAAATAGTGCACCAAAGTCCCATTGTATCCTTCGATTTGCACGAAATTTTGCATAGCGTGCTGAAATAAGTCTAGAACGATGTGTGTTAAGTTTCGCGAAAATCGGTTGAGATTTAGATATAGCTCTCACATATTTTCGTCCGATTTTAGGTAAATAGTGCACCAAAGTCCCTTTATATCCTTCGATTTGCACGGAATTTGGCATAGCGTACTGAATTGAGTATATAATGATGAGTGGTGAGTTTCGGGAAAATCGGTTTAGATTTCGACGTATCTCCCATATATATTTTCGTCCGATTTTATGTAAATAGTCCAGCAAGGTCCCTATATGTATCTTTGGATTGGCACAAAATTTGGCTTAGCGTACTGAATTAAGTAGTGTTGGCGGGTTATTTGGGATACCATTTGTATTTTGTTTTTGCAAAATAGTCAGGCTGAATCCCAGTTTGTTGTTTTTATTAAAAACAACTATTTGTTAGTGGGGAATGTATGGCAGTGTCCGCCAAGGGATAAGGCAGGGAAGACTATAGTTTCGGATCTCGCCACTGATCCTTATCAGTTCCCTTAGTTTTTTGTTGGGATATTCTCCCCTGAAGCTTTTTATTGCTTCTTTACAAAAAACCTTTCAAACCCAAATGTCTCTTGTGACACTTCGAAGTTCTTACGTTACCAGCGATACGATCCCAATGAGAAGTTCGTTTCGTTGGCGCTTGACTTCGTGGTCAACCAGGCATTTGCAGACAACTATAATACATTTCCCACTGCTCTGTGTCGTCACTTTGTGACGAATGCACATAACGTTGTTGTTGGTATTGCTAGTTAAAGCAATAAACCAAACAGTATGGCCGTGCCTGCGTCTACAACTTCAGTAGTGTTGCAAATGCCTTGTTGACCACGAAGTCATGCGTCAACGAAACGAACTTCTCGCCACTGATGAGGATCAGTGGATCCGAAACTATAGTCTTCCCTGCCTTACCCCTTGGCGGACAATGCCATACATTCCCCACTAACAAATAGTTTTTTTTTTTATAAAAACAACAAACTGGGATTCAGCCTGACTATTTTGCAAGAACTGAATTAAGTCTAGAGAGATGTGTGTTAATTTTCGTGAAAATGGGTTCAGATTTAGATATAGCTCCCACATATAGATTATATTTTTAACAACGCGGCGTACCGAATAGCGTGTATGAATTTTTTCTATAAATAGTTTTCCACATGTTACGCAGGCGGTTCTTAATCTGCTCGAATGAAATTAAAGTTAGGATAGGTTGGAGAAAGAGGGAACATAGACATGCAATCGTTAGGATACATGTGTAGAATATACCCAAAATGGTGAAGGTTATCATATTGTCGGCCCCGTCCGACTTTATTACTTTCCTTACGGGTTTTATTTTAAATTAGGCGTAATTAGTCCACACTGCTATTATAGTTAAATCTTAGATATGAGATCTTATAGACCAAAGAAAAGACTCCCAAAATTTTGTTTATATGTAGAGGATCTCATTTAATTTTTTCAATAATTAAACATTTTAATAATATGCAGAGACTTTACTGTATATTTTTTAAGAGCATAGTGTTCGATCACATGCAGGTTCGCTGTTTGATAACGACATTCATGACAAATGTGGCGGAAATAAGGATTTCATTTGAAATTACTATGGAAATAATTGTGCCAATGAACAAATGCAATTGGACGAATTACCAAACCAAACCGAACAAAAAAAAAAAAAAAAAAAAACTCCAACAAAAGAGCCCGTTCTTTTCTGCTGTATTCAGCGGTAACATTTTCGAGCTGATTTTATTCCGTGGCTATAGTGATGTGCGTTGACCACCATTATGGTCAACGCACATCACCGAGAACACATTTGAATTCATTAATTTCGCCTACTGATTTGAAATGATTTTTTTTGTGAATTCGTTCATTTCAAACTGACGGATGGGGATTTTTCAACGTATGGCAGATGTGGGGACAGTGCTTTTGACTCTGGACTTGTAAAGTTTGTTAATGATGAGGCCGAAATCAATGATTTGACCACAGTTTGTCATCATGTAAAACCACTGACACTTAATCGTATTATGTAATCCAATAGACAAGTACAAAAATGTTGGAAACCGGTTTCACTGAATTTTGCATTTTTAATGTGGGAAGAGAGAAGGCTATAAATTTGGGCATTTGAAACAAATTATGATTCTCTGCAAAAGCAACTAATTTACTTGGATGATGTTAAGAACGCAACGGACTTTTGATATGTGGAAGTCATCATTTGATAACAATTATATCTGGGGAAATCCACAATAATAGAAGCTTGTATTCTATTTCGACAAAATTATTTTCATTGAAGATATTAATATATTTCAGCTCTTCTAAAAAATAACGCTAAAATTCGATGAGAAAAATATGTCGTGAACATCGTTGATAATAAGAACGTCTGCACTTCTAGGGCTAGACCTTCTGCTCTTCTATAAAAATACCTTCTGGTATTCTTCTATATAAGGACCTTACCTTCTACTCTTTTGGAACAGAAACCTTCTCCTATTTAAATTCCTTCTGTTTTCCAGAAGAATATGTTCTGTTTCTATTTTAGATATATTCCTCTTGATTTTCCAAAAGAATACATACTGCTGTTATAATAGTAGTCCTTCTGTTCAGATCTTCTACGAAACTAAGATTTTCTACTCTTCTAGGCGAATATCTTCTTGTACAAAGCAATCTAATTTTGTTCTAAAATACTGCATTTTGATTGCCTACATGACCTTCTCCTCTTATTCTAGGCGTAGACTTTCAGCACATTCAGGATATTATGATTCTCAGATCTGCTTGAAGAAGAAACCTTTTTGCACTCCTAGATACTGCATTCTGATTGTATACATGATCTTCACCTATTATTACAGACGTAGACTTTCAGCACATTCAGAAGATTATGACTCTCAGATCTGCTTTAAGAATAAGCCTTTTTGCACTCCTAGCTGTGTTGGTCCTTGGAAAAATATTCTTAAAAAAATACAAGCTCTTTGCTCCTTGGACAAATATTCTTAAATCATACAGTCTTATCATTGCGATGGTCCTTGGGTAAATATTCTTTAAAAATGTTGTCTTTGTCCTTGGAGAAATATTCTTTAAAACTACGCACTCTTGGTTCTTGGAAAAATATTCTTTAAGAAACCCGCTACGTGGGTCCCTGTGAATATATTCCTTAAAAATCCATTTCATTTCAATGGTCCCTTAAGAAATGTTGATAAAAATCCTAAATCCGCCCTGATGCCACTGGAAACATATTCTTTGAAAAATCCACGTTTTTATACCCTTCACCACACTGTGGTGCAGGGTATTATGTCTTGTGCATATGTTTGTAACAGGCAAAAGGAAACGAGATAGACACATGGTTCCTTTTAAGAATATGCATATAATCACTTTCTAAGTCGATTTATGCATGACCGTCCGACCGTCTGTCTGTCTGTCTATGTTAAATTGTAAACAAAGTACAGGTAAATAAAGCCTAGAATGATGTGTGCTAAGTTTCGTGTAAATGGATGAAATTTGACATAGCTCATATATATTGAAATTGGGATTTAAAATGGTGCACCAAAGACCCTATATATTTCTCCATTTGCACGAACTTTGGCACATGAATTAGGTATAGAATGATGTGTGCTAAGTTTCCTGCAAATCGGTTCAGATTTACACATAGCTCCCATATATATCTTTCCGATTTTTAAATGGTGACCGAAATTTGATATCCTTCGATTTGCACGAAATTTGGTCTAGAATGATGTGTGTTAAGTTTCCTGAAAATCGGTTCAGATTTATATATAGCTCACATATATTGTTTCGTCCGTTTTCATTTAAATGGTGCACCAAAGTCTCTATATATATTTCGATTTGCACTAAATTTGGCACAGCGTAATGAATTAGGTCTAGAATGATGTGTGTTAAGTTTCCTGAAGACGGTTCAGATTTAGATGTAGCTTCTATATATGACCAAATGAAAAAATTAGTATCGGTTGCAGAATGACATGTTTACGGATCCAATTTCATTTTACTGGTCCTTTAAAAATGCGACCTCTGTTAGGATTCATCTGTTGAATATACCAAGAGTGTGAATGGTATCATATAATCGGCATCGTCCGACTATACTACTTTCCATATTGGTTTGGATTGATAAAATGTATGATCAGTTGATCTTTGACGACATATTTCTTAAAAAATCCTCCTTGGTGCTTGGAAACATATTGAAAAATAAACGCTTCTGTCGGTTTTTGAAAATACGTCGAGAATCCACACTCTGCTGGGCTATGGAAAAATATTCTTCAAAAATTCAGGATCTATTGGCCCCTTGGAAGATGTTCTTAATGAAATTCAAACTCGATTGTTTATTCAAAAATGTTCCTTATGAAATCCTAAGTTGATTGGTCCTTGGAACAATATTACTTAAGATATTCAAGCTCGATTGATCCATGAAAAATTATTTTAATGATATCCAAGATCAATTGTCCTTGGAAAAATATGCCTTAAAAATCCACGACCTGTTGGTCGTTGGAAAAAAATATTCCATAAAATATCCACACACTGTTGGTCCATGGAGAAAGATGATTAAGAAAATATCACGAACATTCACGGCCTTTAAAGTGTAAAGGGTTAAAAAGGCTACAATTCTTCTTCTTTTCCGCCTGAATATTAAGGTGGTCCTTGGAAATATATTCTTTAAAAATATACGCTAAAAATTGCTTTGGTTCTTTCAAAAAATCGTACCTAAATACACGCTCTGTTGGAGATCCTTGGAAAAAATATTTAAATATGTATCTCTGATCTCTGATAAAGGGTGTTCTTGAATAAATATTCTTAAAAAGCTACATTTCTTCTTCTTTTCCTTTGACAATATTACTGAATATTATTTATGGTGCGGTGGTCCTTGGAAATTTATTCTTTAAAAATATACGCTAAAAATTGCATTGGTTCTTTCAAAAAATTCGTACTTCAATACACGCTCTGTTGGAGATCCTTGGAAAAAAATATTTAAAAATGTATCTATGAAACCTCTTACACACAAATATAAATGATTCCTTCAAGCATTTGTATTTTTATTATTTAAAAATAAATTTATTCAATTATTACCCAAATCGATTTCGGGCAATTGCACAGTTGAACGGAATTCCTCTAGCACTGATGCCAAACATTTTTCTAAACGCTGGGTTATCCCCACTCGACAATACTAAGCAAAAGCTTAAAAACGAATTACTTTCCATGCATGAATTGGTGTCCTACACACTTTTCCCCAGTTTTACCTTGGAACCCCCATAAAAAATTGTATTGTAGAAGGGTCATGATAAGAAAGTCATTTGCAAAGTCAATAACTTCTTGGCCAATTCATTTTGCTGTTCTTTTTTTCACCCAACTGTTTCTATTGATTAAGTTTAAGTTTAGCTGGAAAATGTTATAAAAACACATTTTTTTAGAAAAAGGTAGTTGAAAAAAACCTTTTGCACAGCCTCATCATAATTACGTGACTATCATTTGTAATAGAAAATCTGAAATCAGTTAGCTGTTTGTGGAACAATACTCCTTCAGTTAATCTACCACTACCTTTTACTCCATTGCCTGGGGATGAGTGTAGCTATGTCGCGCATGGGATGTATGTATTTTTTTACAGACACAAAGTTCAAACTGCAAGTTATAAAAAAACCAAACCCACAAAAAAACAAAAACGTAGAATGAACAATAAGAAGAATGCGAGAAGTTTCCCATTGTTATTGTCAAATGGTAATTTTTTTCTGTTTTTTGCCGTTTCGCGCAGCTTCACAACATTGGAATCTCAGAAATCTCACAACATTTTCTTACAACAGTTATAGCGAATTCGTTCTTCTGTGCATTTCGACATTCAACATTATTGGCAGGGAATGAACGAACGTACGGCGAAATATCTCTGTCTACGATACATTTCAACATCCTAGAATAGGTCTTGAGCTGTGCTGAAAATAGCGACGACAAGGAAGAAGTGAAACAGCAGCAACAACAGAAGAATATTTAACCAAAGTAATGATGGGAAGATGCTTTTATATTTCTTGTAGGTAATCTGTTCATTTGTGTTTTTCTTGGTTTGTTAATTTTTTGCACTCTACAATTGTGCAAAGAGGGAATGTTATTTTGATGATCAACAGAGCGAAGACACAAAAAAGGAAGAAATGTATTTTTTTAAAGATTTTTAAGATAATATTTTTTCTAATACTCAACAAAGCGTAAATTATTAACAAATTCAAGGACGTAGATATTTGTCGAAGTATTAACGGATTTTTTAAGAATATTTTCTATGTATACACAAAGCATGGATTTTTAAAGAATGTTATTTTTTGAAGAGCATGATTTTTAAAAGAACAAAATATCTATAAGTTTGGTTTTTTAATAGTATTTTTAAGATTGTTAATAAATAAATTTGCAATTACAAGCAGAGCGTGCAATATTTTCCAAGAATCAGGAATTTTCAATAAATATTTTTTCAGAGAGTATTAGCCCAAAGACCAACGGAGCATTTTTTTAATGTTATACAAGGACCAGCAGAGCGTGGTGTTTTTATACCCTACACAACTATGTTGTCAGGGTATTATAGCTTTGTGCAGCCCCAAAAGTTTGTAACGCCGCGAAGACCCCTATTGTTTTTGGAAATTATCGATTAATATTTAAGTGATGAAATGGACCAAAAACTTTATTTTTGTCGGTTTTTCTGGTCGCTCCACAGGCCGCAATTATGACCCAAACTCCGCATGGAGAAGGGGATCGGGTCAAAAAAAAAGCATGCCTGTTTTGATGAAGATCGGTCAATATTTAGCGGATCAAATGGACCCTGACTTTTATGTGAGAAATTACAAAATTGTTATCCTATAGCGTATAGATTTACCCCTGAAGGGCATAGACCCGAGAAGTTGATAGTATACCCAAGAGGAGTGGTTGACCTTTAAATTGATATCAATTTTATTCTCGTGTGTACTCGGATGTGGGAGTTACTCTTAATATATTTACATGTGCTTACGTACTCAGATATTATTTAGAAACCAATTATCACACTAGAGGGCGAAATATACCGCTGATCGCTTTGAAATGTTCCGTGAGGTTCCCATATGGTCAAGGACATGCCTATAATTTCCGGTGATGATCAGATAATAATTTTGGGATGAAGTGGACTGAAAACTTAATTTTTGTGCGTGTGTTTTTTTTTCTTTTTTAGTCGATCTATAGACCACAATTGAAAGCCGAACATCACAACACAAGCCACTGTGAAGGGAATCTGGACAAGTAATTAGATGAACTGTACTGAATATTAGTAATATTTGTTGACCTCTAGTCAGTCAAGAGGGTGCAAATATCGCGAAATATTGGCCAGACTCAGAATATAGAACCACACAAAGTGAGATTTTCTAGGAAGTTGTGTATGGCCGGCCCCGTCCGGCAATACTGCTCCGCTCACTGGTTTAAAAATACTGGATTTTTTAAAGAACCAACAGATCCCGTCATTTTAAAAGAATATTTTTATATCCTACACAACTGTGTTGTCAGGGTATTAAAGCTTTGTGTGGCCCAAGAGTTTGTAAGGGCGGAAGAGTGGTCGCGAAATATTGGTCCTAGACCCGATTTTCACAATTATGACCCGAACATCATGAATTACGAAAGAGTTCTGACTATGGAATAAGCCTGACTATTTTGATGAAGATCGGTCAATATTTAGAGGGTCAAATAGACCCAAACTTTTGTGTGATAAATGAAAAAAAATATTTTCTGGGGCGTATATATTTACTCCTGAAGGACACCAGACCCAAAATGTTGGCCGCAAATTTATACCAATTATATTTATCAGATATATATATATATATGTCTAAGTGTTATTATTTGTTTAGTATTACTATTGCTCCTATAGAAGGCAAAAATGTCGAAATTGTACACGAAGTTGCGGTTATGGTCAAGGTTATGTTCATAGGATATTAGGGGGTGCAAGAAATCGTGGAAATTGTAAAAATAAATTATACAATGACCACCAGATCCTCGATTTCATAAAGAATGTATATATTTGTAATATATTTTTTAAACAAAGTGCAGGTCGCATTTATGATCCCATTTGGATGAAATTTGGCACCGTTCACTTATTTGGAAAAAGGACGAACCCTATTGAAAATCGGTTCAGATTTAGATATAGCTCCCATATATAGTTTCGCCCGATTTTATATGACTGATACACCAAACTTTATCCGATTTATCCAATATTTATCCGATTGGGACAAAATTTTGTATAGAGTACTGATTCAGGTCCAGACTGATGTCTGCGAAGTTTTGTTAAAATCGGTTAAGATTTTGATAAAGCTCTCATATAAAGTTTCTTCCGATTTTATATGATTGATGCACCAAACTTCCAATATTTGTCCGATTGGTACAAAATTTTGCATAGTGTACTGATTTAAGTCCAGACATAGAGTACTGATGTTGTCCAATAGGGACAAAATTTTGTACAGCGCACTGAATCAGGCCCAGACTGATGTCTGCGAAGTTTTGTTTAAAGCGGTTCAGATTTAGATATAGCTCTCATATATAGTTTCGCCTGATTTTTTTTTAAGAATATTTTTAGTTATGAAAATGTAAGTCAATTTCAAGTCGATGCCCAACATTTCTATCAAAAGAGCTTCCTTTGTATTCGTTCTGTTTACCTTCCAATGTAAATTGCTGGGGTTTCCTAGAACCACCTAGACAATTTGTGATAGCAAATTGCTTTTATTGGTATTTAGGTCACCTACAAGACATAGTATGTATTCAAGTATATATGTATATATTCGAGCATAGCTAGGAAACTACACAAATTCATACGATGCGTAAGAAGGTGTGTCTCAACCGTCGCTGTAAGATCTTTCCAGAAAAAAGTACGCCTGAATATGGTACCTTTTTGCATGCCTCTGTTATTGTGCTTCTTACTGAATTCTAATTAAAGTTCACCGTTTGTTGAGTAGAAATTTCACATTGAAGTGTTTTTTGCCACTCGGTGATGTTGCAAATGACACATGTCGTCGTATCAGCCTCATTCCTTTGGAGTCATATTGGAATTTCACTTCAAACCAAAAGTGTTGGAAATTGTTATTAGTAATTTGCGTGAGCGTGACTGAATCAAGTCATTACAATTCAGTCATTATTGTTATTGTGTTCAACCGAGGTTGTCTCTGAGCTTATACATATATACAATGTATGTATGTACAAATCATCTTCTTCCTATTTCATTTACAAAGTTTCTGTTTCCGACATAACTGATTGAATTGAAATATAATTCAATAACCATTTGCGGCTAAAAATCTATCTAGGTGTGTGGATGTTTGTCCATATGCTGTGTGGGCAATGTCATTTACATATGAACATGTGATAAATCCATTCGTTAACACACGGAATTTAAGGCAAATTACTTTTTAATACAATAATACCCGTTTTTGTGCCAGCCAAACAGTCTGCCATACAAACGAACACCTCCTGCGTGTTAACGAATGCCACACAATCAGCACCAGCAACAGCGAAATGAGGAAACCGCACACACACTCTAACACAACTTGTATTTTACAAATCACGCACACAAATCCCTAGTGCTAATGTGTTGTGTTAACATACATGTGTTTGTGTATTTATATTAATTTAAATCTCATTTACATACAGAAAAATATGTTACTAGTAATGTTGTTGGTAGTATACACCGAAACCCTGCAAATAGCTCCATAAAATAATGGGGTGCCATATTTTTATATATAAACGTAAATTGTTAGGATTATATTCTGTTAGTTTTAGATTAAAACCAGTGAAAAAGCGGTAAGTTCGGCCGGGCCGAACTTTGAATACGCTCCACCATAGATATATTGACAGGTACTAGAAATGAAAACATAGGGAACATACCAAAAAGTGGACCTATACCGACACTTCTAAAAACGGATTATGTAAACCATAATACAAATTTTAGAAATTTTTAAAGGATAATTATACCCTCAGCCTTATGGCTAATGAGGGTGTATACACTTTAACACGGTGAAAATGCGCCTCATCGAAATATTGGTTCTAGACCCCATGTTTCTTTGGACCAAATCCGTTTCAGAAATTTTAGATTTCATCCGAACTTGGCCCATCTTATTATTTCTTCCAAACTTAGTTCAAATTCGAAGATGGGGAATATCGGTTCACTCATTCTGGAACCTCCAATCAGGGGCTAGGTCTAAATGCGGCTATAGTTCATTATCGAACCTTACGTTCTAATTTTTTATCTCGCTATCCTCCGCAAGAAAAATTACCCCATATAAGGGTACCCCCAAAATACCAAAATAATTTTTTGTGAAGAGATTTTGTACCTGTTAAGAACCCAATGTATTAAATTTCAGCGTTTTCGGTTGAAAAACGCGCTTAAGAACCCCAAAATACCGAAAATTGGGGGGTACATTATATGGGGGATATCCGAAAAAATTTACCTATATTTATAATTTTAAGTGGAGAGATTTGGTATCTATTATGAACTCGAAAGATACCGTTATATGGAGGCTACCAGAAAAAGTGGGCCTATATTTATAATTTTTTGTGGGGACATTTAGTACCCAATAAGAACCCAATGTACCAAATTTCAGGGTATTCGGTTTTCGGGGGGTACTGTTATATGGTAGTTATGCCTAAACGTGGACTGATATATCCCATCTTCGAACTTGACCTGCCTGCAGACAAAAGACAACCCTATGCACAATTTCAGCACCCTATCTCAATTCCTTCAGAAGATAGCGTGATTACAACAGACGGATGGACGGACTTGGCTAGATCGTCTTAGAATTTTACCCTGATCAAGAATATATATACTTTATAGGGTCGGAAATGAATATTTCGATGATTTACAAACGGAATAACAACATTAATATACCCACCATACTATGGTGGAGGGTATAATAAAAATAGTTTGCTTGAACATTTAATCATGCAAAGGCTACTATGTATATTTCAGACCTAGGAAATTATTCTGTATTACCTGGGACCATCTGCCATTTCCATTGTATTAAAATTGGTTTAACATTATTTATTGAATGTAATCAATTTGCCGGAATTATTTGGTGAACATTTTGGTGCAATAGTGCAGTTATGAATTTAAATCTTTGTATGTCGATGATACACCATTCAATTACATTGCTCATAGACAAAGGTCATTATGAATAGCACACTGATGCCGTGCGTGTACTGACAA
The DNA here is from genome assembly GCF_032173495.1 of Musca vetustissima. Taxonomy (NCBI): domain Eukaryota; kingdom Metazoa; phylum Arthropoda; class Insecta; order Diptera; family Muscidae; genus Musca; species Musca vetustissima. The sequence continues at coordinate 41,209 of NW_026884669.1, forward strand.
TTGAAGATCGTCATCTGACACATCCTGAAGTAGATGCATTCCTCGCATTTTTTTACTCTAGCATATATTTGATGTTTTATGAACAGCGGGTCGTAAAATATATTTCTTCTCTTTGGATCGTGGAAACATTCATGCTTATTCTTTGGCCTCTAGAGCGACCAGAAAAATAGACAAAAATAAAGTTTTTGGTCCATTTCATCCCCTATATATTAACCGATCATTACCAAAAAAAAAAAAAAAAAGAAAAAACAGTAAGGAAAGCAGTAAAATCGGACGGGAACGACTATATGATACCCTTCACCACTTTGGGTATATTCAACAGATGAATTCTAACAGGCGTCGCATTTCTAAAGGACCAGTAAAATGAAATTGGATCCATAAACATGCCATTCTGCAACCGATACTAAATTTTTCATTTGGTCAGATACAGAAGCTATATCTAAAACTGAACCGATTTCAGGAAACTGAACACACGTCATTCTAGACCTTATTCATTACGCTGTGCCAAATTTCGTGAAACCCGAAAGATATTAAGGGACTTTGCTACACCATTTACCTTAAATCGGACGAAGGTATATATGGGAGCTATATCTAAATCTGAACCGATTTTCACAAAACTTAACACACATCATTCTATACCTAATTCATTACGCTGTGCCAAATTTCATGCAAATCGAAAGATATATAGGGACTTTGGTACACCATTTACATTAAATTGGATGAAGATATATATGGGAGCTATATGTAAATCTGAAACGATTTTCAAATTTCCAAATTTCGTGCAAAACGAGAGATATATAGGGACTTTGGTGAACCAATTACATGAAATCGGGCGAAAATATACATGGGAACTATATCTAAATCTGAACCGATTTTTACCAATTTCTATAGGGTTTGTCCTTGGGCCAAATAGGTGACCTACGTCAAATTTCATCCAAATCGGATCATAAATGCGACCTTTACTTTTTTCAAAAAAATACATGGACGGACGGACAGACGGACATTCGTAAATCGACTCAGAAAGTGATTCTATGCATATTCTCAAAAGGAACCATGTGTCTATGTCGTTTCCTTTTATCTGTTACAAACATATGCACAAAGACATAATACCCTGTACCACAGTGTGGTGAAGGGTATAAATAGGTATCCAGAACCCATCCTACATGCAAAATTTCGTAATGACTGGTCCATAACTGTGGCCTGTATCGCGTTTAAAAATTTTAACGGACGAACACACATGCCTAAATCGACTCAGTTAGTTGAGATATGGCAATGGGTATACTAAAGGTGGGTCTAGCACCTATATGTCGTGGCATTACAAACAATTTAGTTTTTTAGGGAATAAATATCACAGTTTTGGTAGACATTGAAAAACTATTGTTTGAAAATTCCGCGTTTGTGAAGTTTCTTGGGAGTTGAAATAAGCTTTTGGGTTTGAAAACCCTTGGCGAGCATATTAAGAACACAGGAGGACAAATTTGTCATAGTTCAAATTTTTAGAATGATGTTATGATGATTTTTTTAACACATGCTGCTTCTATTTCGAGTCGAGTGCAATATTTTCATTCTTATTTTCCTGGCCAAGTACCACAAGACGAGATTTTTCATCGTTCATAAGAATTTAGAATTTTTATTCTTATGTTTTCATAGTTCTTTTTCACTTTTATCCGATCCTGCCTCATTCCATCCTTCCACCCCCAGATCATGGTTTATGTCTCAGCTTAATGTACATTATAAATGATTTAAAAAATTCACACTTTAATTATTTTTGAAAAAATTAAAAATCGACACTTATGATGGTCCTAGAAAAGTATCCATAAAATCCTTGCTTAAATAAATTCAAACTTATAATGGTCCTTAAGAGAATTAAAATCCATTCTCCATTAAAAGATATTATGAAAAATACACTTTTTTAACGTTATTCAATAATATATAGAAATTTTTAAATTTTATTTTTTTTTTAATCCACTTTAATCCTTATCAGTACCAACCTAATATCCTCCTGGCACATTGGCAAAACAACACACACACACATACATTCACATATTCCTGCATTTGCATTGATGACATTCTAAGTGAAATGCAACGGAATGCAACCATTTATGTCGATTTGTTTTTCTGTATGATACTATTATGGAATGGGCCGGAGGACTTGGCTGGGGATTGGTTAATGATCAGCCTTATGGTGCAATTGGAATTGTGATTTATGGCATTAAAATGACTTTGTTGAGCCCAAAATGTAGTTTTCACTTGGTTATTTTGTGGGCTTTAATGCTTTATGCCCGAATGGCTATTGTATGTGCGAGTAGGTGTGTGTGTGTACATGTGTATAAGTATGTGTGTTTATTTTTACAACACGTCTGCTAGGAATTGAATATTATCTGCATTTTTTAATTTATCCCGAAGGCTGGATTTCAAATGAGAATTACATGGAAAAACAAATAGTATATACTTTCTAAAGGATTTTCGGATTAAAAAAAATCTTTTTGTTGTTTATTTAATTTAATGTGATTAGTATTTTGTTTTTGCAAAATAGTCAGGCTTAATCCCAGTTTGTTGTTTTTATAAAAAACAACTATTTATTAGTGGGGAATGAATGGGAATTCCCCTACTACTTTAATGTGATTAGCTAATACATATTTTTTATAATTGCATTTCATAATGTACTGTATAAAAAGATGTATTTTTTTAATGAGGAAAATCTTTGATACATTTTCGTAATTTAAATAACTGATGATTATTTTCAACAATATGTGTTTTCTTTAGACACTGTAAAATGCCATTGAGTTTTTATGTTTTTATAGGTTTTTCTCAATCCCAAAACCATGTCATGCTGCCTCAATTATTGTTACATTAAATATTGAAACCAATCGAATTTGGTCAAACTCAATTTTGTGCGTGAGGCTTTAAACTGCATGTTGTGGTAGCATTGTCATATTTTGATTTTTTTTCTGTTTCAGCTAAATGAAATGGAATATCAGACAAACAGATATATATATATATATATATATATATGCTGTCTGCAATGCAGAGACAGGCATTTTTTCACATTTATTTATATCTGAAATTAAATCTTTTAATTGAATATTGAATTTTACCTCTGTCAATTTTCATTGATAGTTTGTGAACATATCGTTCTATGTGTGTATGTGCCAGTGTGTATATTCGGCGACTATATATAACTGCAATACACAATTGGCGGTTTGGCAGGAATATTTATATGTCTGTGCATATAAAAATTGTGTTTGTTCTATTTTCTTTTTAAATTAAAAAAAGTATTTAATCGAATAGTTTTATATTTCAACGCTATTAAAAAATAAAACAAGTATTTTTTGAATAATATATTATTTTTTATTATTTCACGGGTAAGTGCCCAATATTCCTTTAGAAAATATGTGTTAAAAATAACCCTATAGCATTTAAATGGTAATAATCATCGTCATGCTTGTGTTGATTTGAATTCTCTCATTTTCAGCGATATGAGTCGCCTGAATCTATGTATTCAAATAATAGTTAAATTGTTCATGTTTGATGAACAGATGTTTTCCATACTGACGATTAAAAATTAAATTTCATTATTATTCTTTTTATAACCTTCACCACACTCTGGTACAGGGTATTATGTATTTGTGGATATGTTTGTAACAGGCAAAAGGTTCTTTTTGAGAATAGGCATTGAATCACTTTCTACGTCGATTTATGCATGTCCGTCCGTCCGTCTGTCTGTCCATGTTAAATAGTAAGGAAAGTACAGGTCGAATTTATGATCCGAATTGGGAAATTTGGTCAATTATTCGGCCCAAGGACGAACCCTATTGAAATTGAGAAAAGTCGGTTCAGATTTAGATATAGCTCCCATATATTTTCGTCCGATTTAATGTAAATAGTCCCGATATAACTTTCGATTTGCACGAAATTTGGTACAGCGTAATGATTTAGGTGTGTGTAAGTTTCCTGAAAATCGGTTAAGATTTGGATATAGCTCCCATATATATTTTCTTCCGATTTAAGGTAAATGGTGTACCAAAGTCCCTAAATATCTTCCGATTTGCACGAAATTTAGTATAGCCTAATGATTTAGACCTAGAATGATATGTGTTAAGTTTCGTGAAAATCGGTTCAGATTTAGATATAGCTCCCAAATATACATTCGTCCGATTTAATGTAAATGGTATACTAAAGTCCCTATATATCTTTCACTTTGCACACAATATGGCATAACGTTCTGAATTAGGTCTTAAATGATGTGTGTTAAGTTTCGCGAAAATCGGTTCAGATTTTGATAAAGAACCCACATATATATTTTTGTCCGATTTAAGGTAAATGGTCCACCAAAGTCCCTATATATCTTTCGATTTGCACAAAATTTGGTACAGCGTACGGAATTAAGCCTAGAATGATGTATTTTAAGTTTTGTGAAAATCGGTTCAGATTTAGATATAGCTCCCATATCCGATTTTAGGCAATTGGTGCACCAAAGTCCTTATATATAATTGGTGCACGCAATGAAAGTCTAGAGTGATGTGTGTTATATATATGTTTTTTTTTTGGTTCAGTTAATTTTTTATGTGAAATATTTAATGGTAATGTAATATGATGTATTGAAGTGTGAATTTTTAAACAATAATATTTTCAAAGGACAAGCAGAGTGAAATGTGTTGTTTATACTTTCATACAGAGCCGAACAAATTGTCTGTGGGGTGGAAAAATCCTCATTGCCATGAAAGCCCTTGGGCAGTATATAAGGAACATATCAATTGTAGTATACAAATAATAAACTAAATAAACTATCTATCAAACCTAACAACTTCAATGAATCCAGATAAAAAGAAACCAAAAGCCCTAGTTGTAGGAATACTATTGAAATATTGTATCCCATTGTGAAAGTTTTCTTTTATTTTCAAAACACTTAAAAGTTATTCCATTTTATAGAAATATCAATAGTTTTTTCTCTCAGCACCAGATTCCTTCCGCTTTCCGTGAAAATGCATTCATAGTTCAAATATTTCGCCAATTCCCTACAACATAAAAACCGTGAAAAGAAATTAGATAAAACTGTATTTGCGAATTCCTCTTATTCCATTATGAGTTGAGCTAGCTCCCGTTTCAATACTCGACGCAACAGCAGGTGAACTGTGAATTGCAGGTGATGGCGATGATGAAAAATAGCCCAGTGTATGAATATTCTTCCCCGCGGCAGTCATCAGCTTGATTATAATTCCAGAGATGATAGTTAACGGAAGTTTGAGTTTTTCCCTGAATTCCATACACATTCAGTTCGTTATTTAAAGTTGAACTTTTACAATTGAATTACGCGGCCAGAGAGGAATTCGCATTTCTACCTCCATTCATTCACTTGTACAATTGCTTCATTTGTTGGCTGATTAGATGTGTAGAGGATCCATATTCCACCCACCATCAACATCTGTAGCGGTTTTTTTAATGGCATTTCCAAGCTCTCAGTTCTTCCATCGTATATTTTCTACCTGAAATTATGAATTTTTGTATTAGGGTTAGAAGACCGCCTCTTTACGTTTGAATATTTTATATGAACAAACCGGAAGATCCTGTCTGCTGCATAGCCTCCGGATATTCACCTGAAATAATGATTCAAACCTTATTTATTTTTCCAACAATTTTGTTAACGTCCTTTGCAGTCAAATGTTTTTTCCGAGTAATACGAACCGGAAAAATATTTCTATAGATACTTCATAAAGCAATCAATGTGAAAATTTAACTGTGAACTAAAAAATCGAAATAAAATACAAATGGGGAGAGCTTAATAGTCAATTAAACATTAAAGGCAATACAATTTTTTTGCATTGCATTTTTATTTCCAGTCAGTGGTCAAAAGTGCATGATTGTAAAGTATTTGTTGTTGTTTTAATGTTGAAATATAAATATTTATATTGTCAATATGATTTGCTAGGGTTATAGTTTATTGTAATTATTTATTTAGATAGAGTTGCGGTTAGTGGGTGTTATATATATATACATATTGTTAAACCAATTAACAAACCAGTGAGCGGACCAATAAGTCGGACGGGGCCGATTATACGATACCCTACACAACTATCACGGAACACGGATGTTTATTCCGATTCCCTTCACGGTGGGTTGTGTTATGACATTCGAGAAAACACACATTAAGTTTTCGATCCACAATTCATCATCGAATATTATAGGTGGATTCATTTTGAAAAATTTAAAGGTCAACCATTCCTCTTGGGGATACACTGTAAATATTTGTGTGTATCACATTCGAGTACATACGACAATATAATTGGTATCAATTTAAAGGTACCACTCCTCATGAATATACTATAAACTCACGATTATAGTGAATATATACGCCATAGAATACAAAGTTTGTCATTTTTCACAGAAAAGTCAGGGTCCATTTGACCCGCTAAATAATGACCGATCTTTATCAAAGCAGGCATGCATATTCTCTGTCCCAATCCACTTCTCCATGTAAAATTTCGCAATGTTCGGGTCATATTTGCGGTCGTGAAGATTGGCCCATAACTGTGGTCTGTATCGTGTTTACAAATTATAATGGACACACGGACGGACACACATGTCTAGATCGACTCAGCTAGTCGTGATAAGACGATCGGTATACTTAATGGTGGGTCTAGGAACAATATTTCGCGGCGTTACAAACTCTTGGGGCTGCACAAAGCTATAATACCCTGACAACATATCTCATATCTCGACTAGCTGAGTCGATCTAGATATGTGTGTCCATCCGTCTGTCCATTATATTTTGTAAACCCGATACAGGCCACAGTTATGGACCAATCTTCACGAAATTTTGCATGTAGGATGGGTTCTGGCATATGAAGACCTATTGTTTTTGGTAAAGATCGGTTAATATCTAGGGGATGAAATAGACCAAATACTTAATTTTTATCGGTTTTTCTGATCGCTCTAGAGGCCGCAATTATGACCCAAACATCGCGAATTTACATAGAGAAGGGGATCGGGGCAAAGAATAAGCATGCCTGTTTTGATAACGATCGGTCAATATTTAGCGGGTCAAATGGACTCTGACTTTTTTGTGAAAAATTACAAAATTTGTATTCTATAGCGTATAGATTTACCCCTGAAGGACATAGACCTGAAACGTTTTTGGGATATCCATGAGCCAATTATATGGTCGTATGTACTCAGATGTGGGAGTTGCACTTAAATATTTACAGGTGCTTATGTATTCTGATATTATTTAGTTACCCTTTACCACACTAAAGGGCGGAAATATAGCGCTGATCGCTTTAAAATGATCCATGAAGTTCCATTTATGGTCAAGGATAACGCCTACAATTTTCGGTGACGATCATATAATTATATTGTGATGAAGTGGACCGAAAACATAATTTTTTGTGTTTTTTGGGAATGGGAACACAAGGGAAGGGAATGTGGACAAGTAATGAGAAAGGCTGTTCTGAACATTAGTTGGTCCAGATGGTTCAAATATAGCGAAATATTGCCCAAGCTCAGAATATAGATCCACAGAAAGTTAGTTTTTCGTGGAAGTTGTGTAGGGTATCATATGGTCGGCCCGTCCGACTATGCTGCTCCGCTCACTGGTTATTGTTGCCTTTTCTTTCCTCTTGTTTCCTTTTTCATAGTGTACACATACATTGCAACGTTTGTAGCTGGTGTTTAGGAAATCAATGCTTATTGTGATTCCTGAAAAAAATATATATACAAAATTTTTAAATATATTGTTTAAAAATTATTGGTCCTTGTACAAATATTTACAATTTTTTTATTATATTTTTCTTTAAAAATCACGAAAAAATTGCTTGGCCTTTGAATGACATAAACACTTATTTTAAGAGAGTACATCCTCTAATTTATAACAAATCCAATTATATTGAATTGCATTAAATTATTCCCATTATAAATTGAAAAAATGTGTGTTATTCTCACAGTTATTTATTTAGTTTACGTAAATTACATGCACAGTTTTTTTTTAAATTCCCATTTATTATGCCATTTGGGGAAAAATAAGCTCCTCAATTTCATGTTTCAAAGTAACAAAACGTTTTTGCGTGTCCTGGAGCTCTTTGCCAGTTAGCTTGAACATTTGCGGGCGGAAGCAAATCGTAAAAATATTGCTGAAGAAAAACACCCTGACACCGCAATCAACTTCCTGGTTGGTCAGGTCATGTTTTGCGATAAGAAGTTACAAAGGAGTAACACCATGTGGAGTCCTTGTTGGATTCCTTCTATTACAATGACATGGCAATTCACTTCTGCTGTGGCTACTTCGCTCTGTCTCTCTTTCTTTCTCTCTGAGTCCAGCTAACTCTTATCTTTGAAGGAAAATCTAAATATTTGAATGAAAAATGAAAATATTCCCTTGGTACAAAATGCAGCAGTAATGGTGCATGTCATGGCATATTTATAACCAGGCTATTGGAAAATATTGCCTCAGTAAACCTGGTGTGAGCAATTACCGGATGTCAGTTCGTCTTTTGTCTGACAGGCCACAGGTTATTGGACTAACTTGCTTTCCGTTGCCATTGACACAAACACACACACACATTTACCTAGTCAACAACACAAACATTCCCTACTAAAAACAATTTGTTGTTGGAGGTCTAAACCATGTGTCGTGTTGAATTTTACTTATTTGTATTACTGGGTAAATGCTTATAAATATTTCAATTTCAAGTCTTTTTTAGCATTAAACCAGTGAGCAGAGCAGTATAGACGGACGGAGCCGACCATACCATACCCTACACAACTACCACGGAACTTTATGCGGATTTTTATTCCGAGCCTGGGCAATATTTCATGATAGTTGCACCCTCTTGCTTGATTAGAGATCAACAGCACCACTTCGTTACACTGGCATATTTTCCGAATATAACTAATATTTAGTACAGTCCTTCTAATTACTTGTCCATATTCCCTTCACCGTGGGTTGTGTTGTGATGTTCGGCTAATAATTGTGGTAATGGGTTACTAAATAATATCTGAACACGTAAGCACCTGTATATATTTACGTGTAACTTCCACATCCGAGTACATACGACAATATAATTGGTATCAATTTAAAGGCCAACCACTCCTCTTGGATATAGAATACAATTCTTGTAATTTTTCACACAAAAGTCAGGGTCTATTTGATCCGCTAAATATTAACCGATCTCTATGAAAGCAGGCATGCTTGTTTTTTTGGCCCGATCCCCTACTCCATGTAAAATTTCGGGATGTTGTGACCATAATTGCGGCGTCTAGAGCGACCAGAAAAACACACAAAAATTAAGTAATTGGTCCATTTCATCTCCTAAATATTATTCGATCTTTACCAAAAACAATAGGGGTCTTCATTGGCCAGAACCCATCCTACATGCAACATTTCATGAAGATTGGTCTATAACTGTGGGCTGTATCGTGTTTACAAATTATAATAGACAGACGGACGGACGGACACACATGTCTAGATCGACTCAGCTACTCGAGATATGACGATCGGTATACTTAAAGACGGGTCTAGGAACAATATTTCGCGGCGTTACAACCTATTGGGGCTGCACAAAGCTATAATACCCTGACAACATAGTTGTGTAGGGCATAATAACAGCTATGGCAAAACTATTTTCCCATTCAAAGGTTGCAAAACTCTTTGACACAATTTGTTGACTGTTGTTTCGAAGAGTTGCCGCTTTTAAAATTACCGCAACAACAAAGCATGTGTATGTAGGCAGACATCTGAATGCTTGGCGCACAACTTCACGATTAAATTCTACGAAGTCAAAGTTTTGCTTTTATGTTGTGCCACAACCATAAATTGTTTTATTTCCAGTTAAGCAGGTAGCAAATGTGACATTTTCAAGTTATTCCTCGTAGTCGAGAAATAGGAACTGCAAGTATTTGCTTTGTTTCATTTCATTATTTTCCACAGAATTGGAGGCATATACATATTACATTAGCATGGACTTTAATTTTCTGCACTTTGTCCTTTGTTCTTGTTGTCACATTTGTGCTGCATTCAATTAATTGTAAATAAGAAGAATATAAGTTCTAATTTTATTATGTAAATATTTCCAATAATAAGTCTTATTTTCTTATAATTACCGATTTTTGTGTGTCAGTATTTACCCAGATTTTCCAATTCTTAGACATGAACCAACCGAATACCACAAATAGTTAGTAAGTGTGTAATTAAGCACGTAGTGTATTATCTGTACTTAACCAAGTACCCTTTCATTATTCACGATTCATATTTTGTAATTGTTTTCCTAACCCTAATCGTCGTCTCATCCATTGTGTTTTAAGATTTTCTTTTCTTCCTCATTTTCTTAGATATTTATCACATTTGGTTACATAACCAAAACATACTGGTAGTGTATAATGGTTATAGTTTGTTTGTATGTTTTTGTGCCTCTGTATTTAACAGCTAAGTGAAAAACGAATTATCCGCAATATACAGCCTCCTAGTTGGCTTTCGCTTTGTTGTTTCAACGACCATAGATTTAATCGCATTACACTTAACCAGCTTCCATAAGATGTTATTTTAAGTGTTTTTGTTGTATTCGAGATACCGGCTTATAATTAGAAATATCTGTACATAGGGATCTTGAGGACAACAGTTTAGGTAAGCAGTGGTTCAATTACGTGAGAAAATGAATATGTGTTTGACATAATTGACATAATACGGTCAAGTATAAATAGAGAATAAACAAATAGAATATTTTTATACCCTTCACAACTATGTTGTCAGGGTATTATAGCTTTGTGCAGCCCCAAAAGTTTGTAACGCCGCGAAATATTGGTCCTAGACCCACCTTAAGTATACCGTCATATCTCGACTAGCTGAGTCGATCTAGACATGTGTGTCCGCCCGTCCGTCTGTCCATTATATTTTGTAAACACGATGCAGGCCACAGTTCTGGACCAATCTTCACGAAATTTTGAAGACCCCTATTGTTTTTGGTAAAGATCGGTTAACATCTAGGGGATGAAATGGACCAAATACTTAATTCTTATCGGTTTTTCTGGTCGCTCTAGAGGCCGCAATTATGACCCAACATTTTTATATAGAAAATGGGATCGGGCCAAAGAATAAGCATGCCTGCCTTGATAGGGATCGATCAATGTTTAGCGGGCCAAATGGACCCTGACTTTTGTGTGACAAATTACAAAATTTGTATTCTATGGCGTATATATTTGCCCCTGAAGGGCATAGTCCCGAGAAGTTGTTGGTATATCCAAGGGCAGTTGTTGACCTTTAAATTGATACCAATTATATGGTCATATGTACTCAGATGTGGGTGTTTATGTATTCAGATATTATTTAGTAACGCTTTACCACACTAGAGAGCGGAAATATAGCGCTGATCGCTTTGAAATGTTCCATGAAGTTCCAGTTGTGGTCAAGGATAACGCCTACAATTTTCGGTGACGATCAGATAATTATATTGTGATGAAGTGGACCGAAAACTTAATTTTTTGTGTTTTTTTTTTCGAGGCGATCTATAGGCTCCAATGGGAATAAGAAGATCAGAAAGTTAGTTTTTCGTGGAAGTTGTGTAGGGTATCGTATGGTCGGCCCCGTCCGACTATACTGCTCCGCTTACTGGTTTTTTATACTATACACTTAATAGAATATTAGAGATATAAGCGGGGAGAGTTGAGAAATAATTTTTCAAGCACCAGCAACACTATAGCTATATGCAAGATTATATACGATTGCTCAAATTACTTCCTTCCTAATTTATGTTAATTTCCATAAAAACTGTAGGTACTCCATTTCTTAATTTTAGTGCGAAATTATTAAAAATAATATATATTTTTCATGAAATTTAAAATAATTTTAAGAATATTTTTATCATAGACTAGCCGAGCTGTAAGAATAATAATAAAAAAAATATTTCTTAAATATATCTTCGAGGTACATCAGACAAAAAAGGCTGGAATTTTTCAGGAATATTATAGCAATCAAATTAATAAGCATGAGTTTCAAACAACCGACGTAGATTTTTAAAGAATATCTCTATAAGAATCACCAGATCCATAAGTGTGGATTTTTAAAAAATATTCTAACAAGGACCAACAGGTCCATAAATGGGAATTTTTAACAATTAATATTTTTACCAAGGAAGATCAGATCAATGAAGTACAATAAACTTGGACTTAAAAATATGTCTGCACAAAGGACATCCGTTTCATAAACGTGGATTTTAAATGAATATCTTTATAAAGAACTTCAGTTTCATAAACGTTGGTTTTAAAAGAATATCACCACAAGGGATATCAGTTTCAGAAGTTTGGATACGCTCCGTTAGTCCTTGATAAATATTCTTCCAAAAAACCTACACTATGTTAGTCCTTGAAAAAATATTTTTTGAAAAATCTACTCACTTATAGAAAAAATATTCTTCAACAACCTTTGTGGAAAAAATATCCTTTAAAAAATCTACGCACGGTTGGTCCTAGAAACGCACGGTTGGTCTTTTAAAAATTCTTCGCTCTGTTAGTCATAGAAAAACCGGTAAGGAAAGTAGTAAATTCGGACGGGGCCGACTATATGATACCCTTCACTACTATGGGTATATTAAACAGGACCATTAACATGAAATTGGATGAACTAAAATATGTAATACTTATCTAAATGTAAATGGATTATGGATTGGTGTACCAATATATATCGGGCCTTTGGTGCACCATTTACATAAAATCGGACGAAACTATATATGGGAACTATATCTAAATCTGGACCGATTTTCACGAAACTTGGCAAACATCACTTTAGGCTCAAGTCAGTACGTCATGGCAAATTTCGTGCAAATCGAAAGATATATAGGGACTTTGTTACACCATTTACCTTAAGTCGGAATAAACTATATATATGGGAGCTATATCTAAATCTGAACCGATTTTTACGAAACTTTGCAACCATCAGTCTAGACTTAATTCAGTGCGCTGTGTCAAATTTCGTGCAAATCGAAAGATATATAGCCACTTTGGTGCACCATTTATCTTAAATCCGACAAAAAAATATATGAGAGCTATTTCTAAATCTGAACCGATTTTTTCCAATTTCAATAGGGTTAGTCCTTGGGCCAAGTAAATGAGCTGTGCCAAATTTCATCCAATTCTAATAAAAACTGCGAACTGTACTTTCTTTATAATTTAACATGGACAGACGTACGGACGGAGAGATGGGCATGCATAAATCGACCCAGAAAATGATTCTATGAATATTCTAAAAAGGAACCATGGGTCTATCTCGATTATTTTTGCCTGTTACAAACATATGCACAAAGACATAATACCCTGTACACATGGTATTATGTCTTCCGCTCGTTTTGTCCCTGAGAAAATATTTTTTAAAAAATATCCGATCTCTTTTAAAAATCTAAATGCACTTTGTTCTTGAAAATGTATTCTTTAAAAATATACGATTCGGTAGTCTTTGAAGAAATGTTTTTTTAAAACATCTACCCTCAGTTATGCGTTGAAAAAATATTCTTTAAAGAATCTAAGCTTCGGTAGTCTTTAAGGAAACATCTACCCTCTGTTAGGCGTTGAAAAAATATTATTTAGAAAATCTGCGCTCCGTTAGTCGTTAAAAATATATTTTTTTAAATCTACGCTATGTTAATCGATGGATATAATTTTTTTTAAATCGATGTTATGTTACTATCTGAAAATATATCGTTGTCCTTTAAATTTACGCGTCCTCCCAACTTAATTCCTTATATTTTAAGGACTATGCAGATAACACAATGCATTTCCAGCCTCTTTGTAAGCAACTTAAGCTAACTCGACCGACAACTTCGACCTTTCTTGCCATCAAAAGAAACCAACAATTCTCGGAAATCAGTTTTGAAAAATGATATGAAATGTTTGTTGTTTTTTTTTTCTTTTTCTAAAAATCATATCTTAATTCTATATTAAATCATCAACTGACACTGAGAACGATTTAATTGATGTTTACCCCATTTAGCTAGAGGAATTTCGTGAATCCTTATCGCCTCAATTGGGCTATGCCGAAATGCTATCGTATATAATTGTTATTGCCACCATTTTGTTTGTGTGCCACCAGCAATTTGTTTTGCCTTCAGTCTATGGATATCCGTTTACCCATCGAATTGTTCAATTTAAAAGTGTCGACGTTTTATGCGTACTGACAGCAAAATGAAAAGATCGAAAAAACGGAAAAAATAACATTTGTCTCAATCAAAACTAAATCGCTTGCAATTAACAGAAGTCACATTCGATAGCGACAGCTAAGAGTGGTGTCTTGCCGTTGATGGATGTTTTCGACCGTGGCTAAAGTATTTTAATTGCTGTTTTCATTCGCAGTGTTGGCTGAGGAGTTAAGGGAGGGTATGGCTATGTAGTTGGTAAGAAGAAAGTGAGTTTATGCGAGCAATAACTAGATTTAATAGCAAACACACAATCGCCTTTATCATCCCCATCATATCGCAATTACCAGCTAGAGTATTTACTTTATCGTCAATGGCAAATCTCAACATAAAACATTATAAATGCTTTGGAAGATTTTCAAAAAAAAAAAAAAAAAAAATGTCAACAAACAAAAACAAAAAGGAAAAGATGAGAGGAAAATCTGAACATGCGAACATCCATACAAAATGTGATATGGGATGGTCCATTCTGAAGGTAATTGAAAATGTTTAAAATTTGACAAAAATCTTACAATTGGCTATACAATGTTTAAAATTTGACAAAAATCTTACAATTGGCTATACAAGGTCTTTCATAGAGTAGCTTCTTACAATGGGACACAATTATGTACATAAATTTAAAGCAAAATATCAAAATCTAAACGGATTTCATCGAAACTTGTCACAACCTATTCTAAATTTTTTAAATATATTTAACGCAAGCCTTACACACGCTATTTGGTATGCATCTCTGTTTTAAATGTAATATCAATCAAGCACCCTTTTATTATTTGGTGTGCAATAAACATAAATAGGTCGAAACTATATATGGAAATTATGCTATATCTAAATCTGAACCGATTTCAAGGGAACTTGCCATAGATTAATTTATATTAATTTCCGTACGTTGTGTCAATCGGCCTAGCTATGGGCCTTTAGTGCACCATTTACTTAAAATCGGAGGAAAGTATATATAGAAGCTATATGTAAATCTGAACCAATTTCAAGAAATCTTGACACACGAAAGGTTGTAGTAGCAGTACAATGTACAAAATTGTGTTCCGATCAGCCAATCTTTGGGTCTTTAGTGCACAATTAAATCGGTCGAAAATATATATTGAAGCTATATCTAAATGTGAAATGATTTTCACGAAACTTAGCACGCATCATTCTCGATCTAATTCAGTACCCTATGCCAAATTTCGTGCAAATCGAATGATATATAGGAACTTTGGTGCCCCGTTTACCTTAAGTCGGACGAAAATATATATGGGAGCTATATATACATCTGAACCGATTTTCTCCAAACTTGGCACACGTCATTCTAGACTCAATTCAGTACACTATGCAAAATCAAATCAAAAGACATATAAGGACTTTGGTGCACCATTTACATAAAATCGGACAAACCTATATATGGGAACTAAATCTAAATTTGAACCGATTTTCACGAAACTTAGTACACATCATTCTGGACCTAATTCAGTACTCTGTGCCAAATTTCGTGCAAATCGAAGGATATATAGTGACTTTGGTGCACCATTTACCTTAAATCGGACGAAACCATATATGAGAGCTATATCTAAATCTGAACCGATTTTCTCAAAACTTGGTGCACATCATTGTGGACCTAATTCAGTACTTAATGCCAAATTTCGTGAAAATCGAAAGATATGTAGGAACTTTGCCTCATTTATCTTAAATCGGACGAAAATATATATATGGTAGCTATATATAAATCTGAACAGATTTTCTCGAAACTTAACACACGTCATTCTAGACCAAATTTCGTGCAAATCGAAAGATATGTAGGAACTTTGCCTCATTTACCTTAAATCGGACGAAAATATATATATGGTAGCTATATATAAATCTGAACCGATTTTCTCGAAACTTAACACACGTCATTCTATACCTAATTCATTACGCTGTGCCAAATTTCGTGCAAATCGAATGATATATAAGGACTTTGGTACACCATTTACATTATATCGGACGAAAATATATATGGGAGCTATGTTTAAATCTGATGAAATTATTGAAAATTGCAAAAATCGGTATTTTTGCACTTTTCAATAATTTCATCCAAATCGGATCATAAATACGACCTGTACTTTGTTAACAAAAATACATGGACGGACGGACTGACGGACGGACATGCATATATCGACTCTACCACACGGTGGTGAAGGGTATAAACATAATACCCTGTACCATAGTGTGGTGAAGGGTATAAAAATCTACGATTGTGGAAATTCCTTGCAATTTTTTACTAAATAAAATATAGTTATGTAGGTAAGATGCTATGACAAACCTTTAATGAATATAACATTTCAGAAAACCTTTGAAAATTAGAAGGACTCAGAAGAAGTCCTCTAGGAAATGAAAATCCCATTGGAATAGATCTTGTAGATAAAATAAAATATCAGAAAATGCCTTCTACGAAATAGTAGGCCAGAAGATAATCTCTAATGAGTGGAATACCTCAGGACCGGTACTCTAAAAATAATAATAATATAAGGCCCCATAAGGGAAAAATGATGAAGTGTTCTTTTAAAATATAGATAAGCTTAGAAGAGTACCTC
>NW_026884670.1:0-59417 GCF_032173495.1 Musca vetustissima
GTGAGCAATGTTTCATGGGCGTAGTCGAGTAACATGTGCTGTTTGGTGTACAGAGTGTCCTTTTGCCTCTCGTACGGCCTTTTCCAGCACGATGTTATAAATATCACACTACAAACTGTCACCTTGTGTGAATCCTCGTTAAAGGGTTTCAATAGGTCCTTTCCAACATTAGGTAATTTCGTCCTGCTAAACTTGCTAAACATGTGCCATGTAAAGTTACCCTGCATAGTCTATTAATTTTGCTGGAATGTCGAACGCAGACATGGCTTTAAACACCTCTGAACGGATAGGGCTTTCGAATGAGGCTTTATAGTCGACGAATAGGTGGAATGTGTCGACGTGTTTCTCGTAGGTCATTTTCCAGGATATGACGCAGAGTGAAAATCTGATCAATTTGCCAGGTCTAAAGCCGCATTGATATGGTCAAATAATGCAATTGACGTCGTTCACACAAAATATCCTTTAGAAAGGATATGCTTACAATCATACTCTTGTAAGAATATGTTTAGAAATCCAGTCATATGCAGTTTAAAACGACATTTAGACTAGAACTTTTTTCAGCCTTAATCTACTTTATGAGGATTTATTTGACAAATATTTAATGGAATTGACAATTAAACCCCACTGGGTAAACTTAATCCGGTACAATGTAAACGTACTATAAATTGACGCCAGGGCTCTGAATATACATTTTTCGTTACAAATCCTTATTGATCCTATAGTCGTTGTAAAAATTGCCTTTAAAACTCACAAATAGCAATGTATTTAAAACAGTTGCCTGCATTTTTTTCTAAATCGGAATTAAAATCTACTGGCTGTGAGTTCACCTTATTTCTTATGGGGTTTAAAGAACTTACCTGTCAAACAATCCAATTACTTACCCCGCCCTTTCGATTAGCTTAACCTCCATTCGCTTTAATAACAAAACATTTTCACGCTCTCCTTTTTCAGGTTTTTGGATTAAATCGGAAACTTTTACAATATAATTACATTTTTGCAATGTCCCCTATACACAAACAAAAAGTGCTTAGCCTGCCAACCTTTAGAATATTTTGTTTGACATGTTAATTCCCAAGAAATACCATAGCGTTATATGTGTTAACACACATACACTCGCGAACGCACTCTCAAATTAACATGGAATGTCAACAGTGCAAACCCATGGGTGTGTCAATGCCCTCAATGGCAGGATTTATTCTCACGTGCCTTATTAAATTTTCCTGTCAATCGTCGTCTCACGTTGTCGCATATTACTCGTGTTGACGTTGCTTAGTTGTTGTTGCTGTAACAACATCAGTAGTAGCTGTTGTTGCTGTTCTTCTCATCTGGACCACATGAAGTGAATGTAAGAGTTAAAACGATTATTTGTAATTTAACAAAGAAAACCAGTAAGGAAAGTAGTAAAGTCGGACAGGGCCGACTATATGATCCCCTTCACCACTTTGAGTATAATCAACAGATGAATCCTAACAGACGTCGCATTTTTAAAGGACAAGTAAAATGAAATTGGAACCATAAACACGTCATTCTGCAACCGATACTAAATTGTTCATATGGTCAGATATATAAGCTATATTTAAATCTGAACCGATTTTCACGAAACTTAGAACGCATCATTCTGTACCTAATTCATTACGCTGTGCCAAATTTCGTGCAAACCG
This sequence comes from Musca vetustissima, assembly GCF_032173495.1. Lineage (NCBI taxonomy): Eukaryota > Metazoa > Arthropoda > Insecta > Diptera > Muscidae > Musca > Musca vetustissima. Next base: position 1,662 of record NW_026884670.1, read on the forward strand.
AAAGATATTAAGGGACTTTGGTACACCATTTACCTTAAATCGGACGAAAATATATATGAGAGCTATATATAAATCTGAACCGATTTTCAGGAAACTTAACACACATCATTCTAGACCGAATTTGTTACGCTGTGCCAAATTTCGTACTTAAATCGACTCAAAAAGTGATTCTATGCATATTCTCAAAAGGAGCCATGTGTCTATCTCGTTTCCTTTTGCCTGTTACAAACATATGCACAACGACATAATACACTGTACCACAGTGTGGTGAAGGGTATAAAAAGAATGTGCTTCAAGAACCTCAAAATCCCGAAAATTGGGGAGTACCTTTATTTGGGGGCTACCAAAAAAATTTACCAATATTTATAATTTATAGTGAAGAGATGTGCTACCTAATAATAATTCGACGTACTAGATTACAGTTAATTCGGTCGAAAAATACGATCAGAACCCCCAAAATACCAAAAATTTGGGGGTACCGTTATATGGGGACTACCAGAAAAACTGGACTTATATTTATAATTTTTAGTGGAGTAATTTGGTACCCAATAAGAACCCAATGTACAAAATTTCAGCGAATTCAGTTAAAAAACGCACTCAAGAACCTCAAAATACCGAAAATTGGGGGTACCCTTATATGGGGGCTCTCCGAAAAAATAGACCTTTATTCATAATTTTTGGTAGGGAGATTTGCTACCCAATAAGAACTTAAAGTACCAAATTTCAACGAATTCGGTCGAAAAATGCGATCAAAATTACCAAAATACCGAAAATTAGGGGTACTATTATATGGGGGCTATCCAAAAAAATGGACCTTTATTTATAATTTTTGGTAGGGAGAGTTGCTATCCAATAAGAACTCAAAGTACCAAATTTCAGAGAATTCAGGTAAAAAACGCTCTCAGGAACCTTAAAATACCGAAAATTAGGGGTACCCTTATATGGGGGCTATCCGAATAAATGGACCTTTCTTTATAATTTTTGGTAGGGAGATTTGCTACCCAATAAGAACTCAAAGTACCAAATTTCAGCGAATTCAGTTAAAAAACGCGCTCAAGAACCTCAAAATACCGAAATTTGGGGGTACCTTTATATGGGAGCTATGCCTAAACGTGGACCGATTGCAATAGGGTTCGTCCTTGGGCCAATTAAGTGACCTGTGCCAAATTTCATCCAAATCGGATCATAAATGCGTCCTGTACTTTGTTAACAAAAATACATGGACGGACGGACGGACGCATGCAAGGTTTTGAAAAAGTAAATGTAATCTGTGCCATTCTAAAGAAATACAAAGCTTGGGCTAATAGAAATTTAAAATTGGTAGGTGGTCTATTAAAGAAACTGAAAAAAAATTTGACTAATACAGAAAATAAATTTCCAAAAAAATAATATACAGTCGGGTCTGGTTATTGTGAACTAATATATCTAAAACCTATACATGATATTGAGTTTGTTATTAACCAATTCCCGAATACATGTTTTCTTCAGAGATTGACATTAAATCGATTTTTTAGGGCTTTTCACTGTTTAGAGAACTACGTGTAAAAATATAATTTTCCATATATCTAGGTTAGGAATGTCAACACTTTAACGGATAAGATTGCACAGCCTTTCGAAGAAAGTTTTCCATCATGATTAAGAGCAACATACCCAACGATTCGCTAAAGTACAAACAGTCCTGATAAAAGGTTTACGTAAAGGGAAGACAATTAGAAACCGATCTGCACGAGGTGGTAAACCACATTGAAAGCACATTCGGGAAGAAAATATTTACTTTAGCTATATACATTGATATCGAGGGAGCTTTCAATAATGTCAGCACTGAAACATTTATGCAATAGAGAGAGAGACCTTTCGAGTTGGACAAACAATCATAGCCTTGGTGAGCCATATGCTAAGGAATAGGTAGGAAACGAGATAGCAAATATACTCGCCAGATGTGCCATTGACAGACCTACAATAGATATAAATAATGCCAAACCTTTTAGAACTGAGGACATGTACAACGGAAACCCACAAAATTCGCTGGAATATCGAATGGACTGGAATAAGCACAAACATTTTATGGGGAGACACAAACGAGGATAAGTCGAAGCCAATAAATCATGTAGGAATTTCCGAACAGTTGAAGTTATCATTATATGATGTCATATGCCTAATTAGGAACTGATTTAGCTCAGTTTCGAACCAAATATTTTTGAATCAATTCACGCTAAATATTAAAAAATACCGAAAATGGGTAGGTATCAATAAATGGGGGATAGTCCTAAACGGGGACCAATATATTTCATTCTCGAACCTGGCGTTCGAGTTTTTTTATCTCGTTATCCTCCTAAGGTAGAATGATTACAACTTATAGCTAAATTGTGTCAGAATTCCATACTTTCGAGTACAGAATATCCCCCCTACTATAGTGGAATACAACTATATGGGGATAAAAGTAAAATGCGGAACCTGTAAACTGTGGCGAAAATAAATATTTTTGTGAGGGATATTTTTTTACCATATACGACTGCAAACAACCATATTACAGAAAATTCAAATGAAAAACGCACTCCAGAAAGCCACAGTATAGAAAAAAAAGTGGACCGATATTTATAATTTTAGTAGAGAAATTTGGTACACAATATGAATCCAATGTACAAAATTTTAGCGAAATTGGGGGGTACCCTTATATGGGAACTATGCCTAAACCTGGATCGATATAGCCCATCTTCGAACTTGACCTGCCTGGAGAAAATGATGATCCTATGCAAAATTTTGGCAATCTATCTCAATTCGTTTAGAGGCTAGAGTGATCATAACAGACAGACGAATATTGCTGGAATTTTACGCTGATCAAAAATATATATACTTTATAGGGCCGGAAATGATTATTTCGATGAGAAGCGAAAAATCAATTTTAATATACCCTCAATACAAAGGTGGAGCGTATAAAAAGGGAGGCTTACATGGGGACTACCCCGAAAAGGGGGCGAATGTTAATAATTTTTGGGAGGGAGTTATCATATACGACTTCAAAATACCAAAATACAATAATTCCAGTTTAAAAACGCGTTGAAAACCCGAAATATCAAAAATTGGGGATATTGTTTTTATATAGGGCTAATTTTTAGTGGAGAAATTTGGTACCCAAAAAGAATCCAATGTACCCAATTTCAGCGAATTCGTTTGAAAAACGCACTCAAGAACCCCAAAATACCGAAAATATGTCCAAACGTTGACCGATATAGCTAGAGATGGTATTTACAGGGTAAATACTCAAGGGGTGGGTAAATACCCATTTGCGGGTATTTATTTGGGTATTTACTATATTGAATCGGTAATACAACATCTTACACCCCATTTCCGGGTTTCAAAATCGATCCGGGTTATCAAATCGATTTAGAATGGATAGTTTTACGATACTTTAACGAAGTGTGTAAATACTTGGGTAAATACCCGAGTTTTTACCCAAAAATTGGATATAAACTTATTAACTGCCGAACTACTTGACATAAGCGGCCAACATTTTAATGTCAAAGCAAATGTAGAAATCCAAAATGGGGTCCCTGGGTCTAAGTTTTGATATAGCCCCCACATAACCGTATCTCCCGATTTAAGGTATTGTTTCTATTAGACACATTTTACAACCAAATTGGCTGTAATTTGGCACAGAGTGTTCTATTAGGGTTCCAAATGTCCATGCAAAAATGTATGTATGTAGGTCCACGTTTACTGGTAGTCCTCATACAAAGTTACCCCTATTTTGAGTATTTACCCAATAATTGGGTATAAACTCATTAACTGCCGAACCACTTGACATAGGCGGCCAAAATTTTGCAAACATGTTTCTAATGTCAAAGCAAATATAGAACTCCAAAATGGGGTCCCTATATGGGGGCTATATCCAATTTTTGATATAGCCCCCATATAACCGTATCTCCCGATTTAAGGTATTTTTTGTCTATTAGACACATTTTACAACCAAATTGGCTGTAATTTGGCACAGATTGTTCTTATGTATGTAGGTCCACGTTTACTGGTAGCCCCCATACGAAGGTATCCCTATTTTGAGTATTTACCCAAAAATTGGGTATAAACTCATTAACTGCCGAACCACTTGACATAGGTGGTCAAAATTTGGCTCAGATGGCTTTTATATCAAAACACGTAATGGTATTGGAAAAAGGGTCCCTGGGACCAAGTTTTGATATAGCCCCCATATAACCCAATTTTTGGGTAAAAACTCGGGTATTCGTCGTTAAAGTATCGTAAAACTGTCCATTCTAAATCGATTTGACAACAGAAACCCGGATAGGGTGTAAGATGTTGTTTTACCGATTCAATATAGTAAATACCCAAATAAATACCCACAAATGGGTATTTACCCAATTTACCGGGTATTTACCTTCTGCCCATCTCTAGATATAGCCCATCATCGAATATGACCTGTCTGCCGACAAAAAACAAACCTGTGCAATTTCCACACCCTATCCAAATCTATTTCCAATAATCTAATCCTACAATAGCCTTAAGATTAGCATTGCCAATATACTAAATGCTGTAATTGATTATTTGTCAAATAATACTAATTTATTTACAATTTGCTCATCGAATCAATTAGTTGCTATTATATTTTGTCACAATCTTCTGTTTTTTCTGATCTCAATCACTTTTCTATTTTCAAGGATGTTTTTTGTTGCAAACATTTTATTTTTATTTTCTTCTTTTTGCTGAAAAATATGTCATTTAATTTGAAAAATATTTTTTAACGACACAATTTTATTCTTCCGAAACAGTAAGTCAATTTTTTGCTGGTTGTTGTTATTGTTCTTGACAAAGGAAAAACATATTGTGAAAGACATTTTGCCATACAGCAACAACAAAACCAAGAATATAAAAGAAACGAAAAAAGGTCAGTAAATTGTTAAAATACACTGCAAGCCGTAGAAGATTCATCGAAAGGCCTTCAATTGTAACATTTCGAAAAGTGTCAAATTGGTCAAACAATTATTTTAATTGTGACAAAAAGAACAAGAAACGAAATGAAAAATGGCTAACTTTAGGGTACAATACACACTCACATTTTATCCGATGATTGCATTTTGGGTGACATTTTGATATCTAACCGTGCTCCAATTGTTTGATATTTTGAGGATTTTAGAAACGTCGGGCGCCACTTTCGATATGTCAAGGTTGTAGCCCAATTTTCTAACTTGAGTGTCTGCTGAGTATTTTGTTTTCGCCTTGTAACTACATGGCTTGGCTCCAATATTGTTGTTCCGATCGATTTCAGCTATTTAGAATATCCACATTGTGTAAAACGACAATTTCCTAGATATTTTGCTCCATATATTTGTTTTTCCATTTTTATATAACATGTCTACCAAACCCATTATGTCCGGCCGATTGAAACAAACTGGGATAATTGCGACGAAATTTTACGAATCGAATTTACAACCCTCCCGTCTGAGGTGATTCCATTCCTTACTGGTTTCCACTTTTTTCAGCTTTAAGCCCCTCAAGCTTTACAAAGAAAAAACTCCCCATACTTCAAAGCTTCCTAATGTATTGTAAATAGCCTTTGATACTTATTATGATATCTTCAATACTTCTACTTTGCAATTGGAATCCGCTTAACTCCATTTACTCCCTTTCCATAATAATGGCAAATACTTTATTTGCATTTTAATCAATCGTTGAATTGAATTTACACAACTCTTCAATAGTCTTTCAACACGACCACATATTGACAGCCGATACATTAGTTTAAAAGCATCTACCTCTTTGGGAATATGGTTTTATATATCAATAGGTATCATCGCCCTCCTGAGCATCATCATTTATTCTATTTCCTCATTGTTTGTCAAGTGTGGTTGTGGATCGCTCAAATAAACTACTCTGATAACAAATTGATGCAAAATCATTCGTCTAAAATAGAAGTTAATTAATAAACAAACACTCGATGGTAAACAGAGACACGCAAATACAGAAAACTTTAGAATGTTGTTAGTTTTTAAAGAAAGTGGTGGTGCATTATATATACACATATACATTGATTGGATACATTGTTATTTTTGCACAGATAACCAGTAAGGAAAGTAGTAAAGTCGGACGGGGCCGACTATATGATACCCTTCACCACTATGGGTATATTAAACAGGACTATTAATATGAAATTGGATGAAATAAAATATGTGATATTTATCTACATGTGTATCTACCTAGATCTATTCATAAAGTATGTAAATCGACTTCAAACAAATATAAATAGGTCAATCGTTGGGCTATGTCTGCACTTCTAGAAAACACAACTAATTCTATGCTCAATTTTGTAAGTTGTGCAAAATTTGATGTCAATCTGACTAACATGAGGAGTCTGATGTCCAATTTACTTGAAATCGGGCGAAAATATATATGGAAACTCTATCCAAATATTAAGCGATTTCAAACAAATTTGTTACAGGTTAGGTTATACTAATTTCAGAACGTTTTGTTGCTATTTGTTCCTTGGTGCGTCAATTACTTAAAATCAATCTATAGTAAAAGGGAGCTATATCTAAATCTGGACCGATTTTCACGAAACAAGGCAGACATCACTCTAGGCTCAATTCAGTACGTCGTGCAAATCGGAAGATATATAGCGACTTTGGTGCACCATTTACATCTAATCGGACGAAACTATATGTGGGAACTCTGGAGAAATCTGGACCGATTTTCTCGAAACTTGGCAGACATCACTCAAGGCTCAATTCAGTACGTTATGCCAAATTTCGTGCAAATCGAAGGATATAAGGGACGTTGGTGCACCATTTATATGAAATCGGACGAAACTATATATGGGAGCTATATCTAAATCTGGACCGATTTTAAAGAAACTTGGCAGACATCATTCCATGCTCAATTAAGTACGTTGTGCCAAATTTCGTGCAAATGATATATAAGGACTTTGGTGCACTATTTACATGGAATCGGACGAAACTATATATGGGAGCTATATCTAAATCCTGACCTATTTTCACGAAACTTGGCAGACATCATTCTATAATCAATTCAGTACGTTATGACAAATTTCGTGCAAATCGAAAGATATATAGGGACTTGGGGCACCATTTACATGAAATTTCGCGAAACTTGGCAGACATCATCCTCGACCTAAATGATTAGGCTGTTCCAAATTTCGTCCTAATCGAAAGTTATATAAGGACTTTAGTGAACCATTTATATGAAATCGGACTAAACTATATATGGGAGCTATATCTAAATCAGGTCCGATTTTCATGAAAATTGGCAGACATCATTCTTGGCCTAATTAAGTACGTTATGCCAAATTTCGTGCAAATCAAAAGATATATAGGGTCTTTGGGGCACCATTTACATGAAATCGGACGAAACTATATATGGGAGCTATATCTAAATCTGAATCGATTTTTCCCAATTTCAATAGGTTTCGTCCTTGGGCCCAATAAGTGACCTATGCCAAATTTCATCCAATTCGGATCATAAATGCGACCTGTACTTTGTTTACAATTTAACGTGGACAGACAGACAGACGGACGGACATGCATAAATCGACTTAGAAAGTGATTCTATGTATATTCTCAAAAGAACCATGTGTCTATCTCGTTTCCTTTTGCCTGTTACAAACATATGCACAAAGACATAATACCCTGTACCACAGTGTGGTCAAGGGTATAAAAAGGGTTTGCAATCTAAAACCAACACAACTGTAACATCCAGTGGTAGCACAATAAGTAGAAACAAATATAACGAAGTAGTTTGAATGTATTTTTGTCGGAATGGAGAAGCGGTTTTTTATACCCACACAACTATGTTGTCAGGGTATTATAGATTTGTGTGGACGAAGAGTTTGTAACTCGATCATATCTCAACTAGATCGCTCTAGACATGTATGTCCGTCCGTATGGTTCCGTATAGGTTCGGTTGGGACCAAAGATGACCACTATTATTTTAGGTAATGATCCTTTGATATTAAACAAAAACTTAAAGGTTTAAAAGATTTAACCAATTAACTTTCAAAAGAATTGTTCAATATTTAGCTGATCATTTTTCGTACCCCGAAATATTCAGCGATTTTGTTCTTATTGAGTACCAAATTTCCACACACATAAGGGTACCCCCCAAACTTTCAGTGTTTTGGGCGCGATTTTTAACCCAATTGGCTGTAAATCGACATTTTGTATGCATATTGAATTCCAAATCGTCACTACAAAATTATGAGTATTGGTCCACTTTTCGGGTACTACAAAATTGTTGGTAATTTGAAGTGTTTCGGCACGTTTTTCAACCGAAGTTGTTGTGGTTTGGTATTTTAGATTATTATTTATCAATATCGGTCCACTTTTTAAGGTAGCCCCCATATAACGGTACCCCCAAAATGTACTGATGTTGAGGATTTTGGACAATTTTTTCGATAGAATTGGAATGTTAGGTTCAAATTGGTTGCCAATTAGCCGTATTCCACCATAGTATGGGGGATATTCTCTATTGGAAATTATCAGTTTATACCTTAAACTCTAAGGAATTATAAGACGATTATTCGTTTTGGCCATCTGTCGTAATCATTCTACCTTCGGAGGATATCAAAAAATATATATATATATATATATATAGAACGTCAGGTTCGGTAATAAACTATATCGCATTTATTCCTAGACCCTATATAAAAATACCTACTGATTTAATATTTAGGATGAAGAAATGAAGTGTGATGCAAAACGAAAATGTTTGGTTTGAAATTGAGCTATATCGGTCCACAATTAGTCATAGTCCCCCATATAATGATAGTTTTAAATGTTCGGTAATATCTTCACGATGTAATCAATATTGCTCACCTTTTAAGGTATAGCCTCACAAATAACTTTGCCCTTAAATTACAGTATTTTGAGGATTTCATACACATGCTGCAGTCTATAATGCGTTATCAACATCGGACCACAATTTGGGGTTTTGAGATTTTGAAATTAATATGTCATGTGCATTATGTCTTACAACAATCGATTGGTATAGATGCATTTTTTGCCATGTTCCATATATCCCCAATTATTCCTTTCATCAGAAGTCCAGACAATATAACATTGTTTCTCATATGTGGAAGGCGTCATTGCTAATAAATGTCAATACTCTATGTTGAAAATATTAGGAATTCAATATCAATATTTTTGACAGTAATTTAATATTTCTGGTCGTCAGCAGTCACAATATACCTCAGTAGTTTACAATATTGTTTGCACAGGTTCAATTATTTGTAATATGCCCTATATGGATATCCCACCCATTTTTGTTTACATTAGAAGTTTTAACAACACTTCCCAAAGTATAGTTCAAAGTGGGGTTGGAACTTTAATTTCAAGTAACTGTCAGTCAATGTTCCCAAAACTTAATTGAGAAAAAATGCTAGATTTTGTTAAAAGATATGCTACAAAGTGCTAAAAATTTTAGAAAAGTGCCAAAAAAAGGTGCTGAAAATGTATATAAAGAAATTTTATTATATTTTTAATGAGATCTATATTTTTTAGAAAATTATTTATAAAATAAAATACGAAAAAGGAAGTATAAATAAACAGCTATATTGTGAGGGCATTATAAGTATATGTGTTCCAACAGTTTGTAACTTCACGAAATATTGGTCCTGGACTCACATTTTAGTATACGTATAGTCGTATATCGACTAGCTGAGTCGATATGTGTGTATCTCTCCGTCTGTACATTAACATTTGTAAACAAAATAACGGCCAAAGCTAGCTATTTTGAATATCCGGTTCTGACCATTCTTATCACTTATTGTGCTTGGAAAAATCGGCCAATATTTGCCTCTTGAAGTCAACCAAAAAATTTTATATGTTTTTCTGGTCTCTCTAGAGGTCACAAAATTCTACATGAGGAAATCCTAAGGAATAAGCATATTGGGCGAGTAAAATTGACCAAGACTCTTGTGTGAAAAATACATAATGTGCATTCTATGCCGTAAACATTTATTCTAGAAGGACAGAGACCTTGTGTGGGAGCTAAACGCAAATATTTACAGGGGTCTACCTATTCCAATAGTGTTTAGTATTAGCATTACCACACTACCACCATAAGGTGAAGTCTATATTAAATTTGTCATTCAGTTTGCAACACTTCGAAATATTAACCGAAGACAAAACAAAGTCTTTATATTAATGATCAGAATAAAATTCTATATCGATTTATGCATGTCCGTCCGTTGAAATCACGATAGGGACCGCAGTATTTTAGGTAATGCTCCGAAATTTTGCACAGACATTGCTAGTACTCCTAGGATGTTTGGTATGGCAAATGTCATATATCGGTCCAAGTATTGATCTAGCCCCCATATAACGGTACCGCCCAATATTCGGTATTTTGGAAACATTTTCCAATCGAACTGGCTGTAATTTGGTATGTATTTTGAGTTCTCATTGAATGACACATATCCGTACCAAAAATTATTAATATTGGCCCAAGTTTCAGGGTACCCTCCATATAACGGTACCCCCGGTATTCGCCATTCTAGGCATTTTGGAGACGTTTTTCCACCGAATTGGCTGTAATTGACTTAATTTGGTACCCCCCAATATGGGACTTTTTGACACGTTTCCAAATCAAATGACTCTATTATTGTATTTTGAGTTCTTATAACGGTATCACCACATCTCCCCCCAAAAAATTATTAATATTGACCCAAGTTGAGGGTTTGAGAATTTTGGACAGTTTTTTTAAACGAATTGGCTGTAATTTGATATTTTGTAGTCTCATTAGCTTTTAAATCTCACTCCAAAAAAATATCAATATTGATCTCTATTTTATTATAGCTCCATATAACGGTAGCTCCACTGTTAGATGTTTTTAGTATTTCAATATTTTTTTCTCACGTATTTTTCGGCATTTTCAACGTCCTATCGTAACATAAGCGTTTTCCTAGGAGCCCCCTATTAATTTTTGATATTTTATTTCTGATATTGTAGAATTATTATAACACAAGGAGGTTGATATCCCGCAGAAGTTTTCACCGAAGCGGCAATTAGTTTTGCAGATAATTTAAGTCTTGCGGTAGTTGCGTAGGATATCATATGGATAGCCCCGTCCGACTATATGGCCCCGCTAACTGGAAAAAAATAAATAAATACACCATGTGAAACATACGAAAACTTCAAGGTGTCAATGTAAAATCGAAAAACAAAATTTTTTGGAGTGATACTAAACATTTTGAAAAACTCCTGGATCAAATTAAAAATGCTAAAAAGAGTGCTAGGTGCTAGATCAAATTTTTTGGTGCTAAACGAGTTTAACAAGTGCTAAATCTAGCACTAAAAGAGCTAAATTGGCAACACTGCTGTCAGTATACCTATAGTGGAGGATATCCAATCTTAACGCTTTTTTCACTTGTCCTTTTTGTTTGAAAAATCAGTTCCTTTAACTCAATCGTTATTAACAGACTCTACCTTTCCAAAGGCACACTGTTTGTCAGCGATTAATTGAGAGCAATGAAATGTTTTATAGCAAATTAATTATTGCCTCTTAACAATTTTAAAAACATTATTAAAATGTATGTCAGTCTTTTGCTATTTAAAGTGAAAAATCAAATTCTCCAATTGTTCGGAGAAGCAACGATTTTTGTGCAACCACAATTTCCCATTGAATTCATTATTAAGTTTCGTCTCATTGGCATTAATTCATTAATTCAACAATAAATTTTGTTGCTGGCCACAATACATTCATGCTGCCATTCAATGCCATGCCATGCCACGGTGCTACGTAACAAATGAACAATAAAATTACTGACTATTAAATATTAACCATACGTTCGTTGTACATGTTGGTGTTATGCGTCGCCAAGATTGGCAACATTGATGATGAATTTGTCATTACAAACATATTAATGTTGATTAAAAATTGAAAACAATGGCACATTGTCATGTAAATTATTTATTATCCGGTTGCATAAAGTGATCGGATTGACAAGAATCTTTTACGGTAGCAGTAGTAGCCGTGGCAGCGAAACAAGCAAGTAAACAAACAAATGATTATTCGTCTGTCGGTCCATTTGGCTGTGACTGACTGACCAATACCAACAATAGTTCCACTTAACACAACGTTAATTAAAAATCATTGTAAACAGAAATTCATTCAAAAACTGAAAACAAACACAAATATAGCAGGCTATTGTTTTCGAATGTAGGTAGGTGTGTGTAATTTTCAAAGAATCGGAGAGGGGGGAAACAAAATCAGAACGATTGCATTTTTGAATATTGTTTGTTTATTGCGATGCTAAAGTAGATTTTCACAAACTGATAATGTGCAAAAATCGAAAACACTTCTGGTATTCGCAAAATATAAACATCAATAATTGAGAATAAGTTGCATATTAATCAGAGCCTGCAGGATAATAGATAAACACAAATTATAAGATTTATTAAAAAGTACGTTTTTATAAAGTTAATAAAAAATTAAGTTTAATGTATAGATAATGAAGGCGTTATTCACTGCAATGACGTGGAAACGTTGTAGAAATACCAATAATGAATTTGTTACCCTGATAGTGAACCAATCCCACTTTTATTTTTGGCCAGAAACTAAACCGTTATCATACCTCAACCAGAGTATTCTACCCAATATTAAAAAAAGCTCCAACGAAAGGAAAGAGTTTTACAAAAGAAAAATCGAAATTGGAACTTTTGGCTACACCAAAAGAAGTTTTTTGAGGAATGAGAAAGTACTGACATAGATATATCACATCTGAGAGGGATTTCCCGAAATTGCTGTAATGTGTTATTGAGGTTTCGTGTGTGTTCATTTTCGGTATTTTGAAGGTTTTTGCCACTTTTTCCAATTGGCAATCCGCGTTTTTGGAGACCATATAGGTTCAGTAAATTGGTACTTTTTTGCAAAAAAAAAAAAAAAAAAAAAAAAAACAGTAAGGAAAGTTCAATATCGGACGGAGCCGATTATATGAAACCCTTCAACACTTTGTGTAAATACAAGAGATGCTAATATATACAATATCCTGTAGATAGAACAGACATATAATCTTTAGAGGACCATTGAAATGGAATGGGGTGAAACTAAATGTGTGATCCACACAGATATTTGAACCAATTAAAAACCCATGCACATACCATTCTGAAATTTGTATGAAATAGAGCAAAATAATGTATGTGGAGCTATATACATCTGGACCTAGTTGAGCAACCGTGGCATATACCGTTTGGTATGCTGCAGCACATGGCGCTGTCCACAATTTTATCTCGTGTATACGGAACAGACGTAGGCTTCTCGGTGCACCATTTACCAAAGATCGGACGAAACTATATATAGGAGCTTTATCTAAATCTAAACCGATTTCAACAATACTTTCAACAAACAGGACCTAATTCAGTACGGATATGCTAAATTGTGTCTCAATCTGAAAAATATAGAAGCTATGTCTAAATCTGAACCGATTTTCACGAAACATAGCATATATCACTCCTGGCGCAATTTAGTACGCTATGCAAAATTTCGTGCAAATCGATATATATATATATATATATATATATACAGGACGAAAAAATATATCTGGGAGCTTATCTAAATCTTAACCGATTGTCACGAAACACCGCACACAACATTCTACACTCAATTCAGTACCCTATGCAAAATTTCGGCAAATCAAAAGATATATAGGGACTTTGGTGCACTATTTACCGTAAATCAGACGAAAATATATATGGGAGCTATATCTATATCTGAAACGATTTTTACGAAACTTAACACAGATTATTCTGCACTTAATTCAGTACGTTATGGCAAATTTGGGCATATCGAAAGATATACGGGACTTTGGTGCACCATTTACATAAAATCGGACGAATTATATATGGGAGCTATGTCTAAATCTGAACCGATTTCCAAAGAACTAAGCACACATCACTCTATATCTACATCACTTTTTCCCAAAGCTAAATTGAAATTCTATCGAAATTAATTTATTTAAAAATTCAATTTGCCACTAATACTCCATGGAGCTGCAGCCGAACAACCATTAGGGAATTATGATGCAGTTATGGCTAAACACGCACAAATTTCCAATACGTCACTAAATATGACGGACCACAAATATTATATAAAACCAGTAAGGAAAGTAGTAAAGTCGGACGCGGCCGACTATATGATACCCTTCACCACTATGGGTGTATTAAACAGGACTATTAACATGAAATTGGATGAAATAAAATATGTGATATTTATCTAAATGTGAATCAATCAAATATAAATAGGTCATCCGTTTACATGAAATCGGGCGAAAATATATATGAAAGCTCTACCCAAATATTAAGCGATTTCAAAGAAAACTTGCCACAGGTCAGGTTATACTAATTTCAGAACGTTTTGTTCCTATCAGCCTATTGGTTCATTGGTGCGTCAATTACCTAAAATCAATCTATAATAAAAGGGAGCTATATCTAAATCTGGACGATTTTCACGAAACTTGGCAGACATTACTCTAGGCTCAATCCAGTACGATATGCCAAATTTCGAGCAAATCGAAAGATATATAGGGACTTGGGTGCTCAATTTACATGAAATCGGACGAAACTATATATGGGAGCTATATCTAAATCTGGACCGATTTTCACGAAACTTGGCAGACATCACTCTAGGCTCAATTCAGTACGTTATGCCAAATTTCGTGCAAATCGAAGGACATATACGGACTTTGGTGCACAATTTATATGAAATCGGACGAACCTATATATGGGAGCTATATCTAAAGCAGAACCGATTTTCACGAAACTTGTCAGACATCATTTTAGGCTCAATTCAGTACGTTATGCCAAATTTCGTGCAAATCGAAAGATATATAGGGACTTTGGGGCAACATTTACATGAAATCAGACGAAACTATATATGGGAGCTATATAGAAATCTGGACCGATTTTCTCGAAACTTGGCAGACATCACTCTATGCTCAATTCAGTACGTTATGCCAAATTTCGTGCAAACCGAAGGACATATACGGACTTTTGTGCACAATTTATATTAAATCGGACGAAACTATATATAGGAGATATATCTAAATCTGGACCGATTTTCTTGAAACTTGGCAGACATCACTCTAGGCTTAATACAGTACGACATGCAAAATTTCGTGCAAATCGAAAGATATATAGGGACTTTGGGGCACCATTTACATGAAATCGGACGAAACTATATATGGGAGCTATATCTAAATCTGGACCGATTTTCTCGAAACTTGGTAGACATTACTTTAGGCTTAATTCAGTACGTTCTGCCAAATTTCGTGCAAATCGAAAGATATATAGGGACTTTGGGGCACCATTTTGCATGAAATCGGACGAAACTATATATGGGAGCTATATCTAAATCTGGACCGATTTTCTCGAAACTTGGTAGACATCACTTTAGGCTTAATTCAGTACGTTCTGCCAAATTTCGTGCATATCGAAAGATATATAGGGACTTTGGGGCACCATTTACATGAAATCGGACGAAACTATATATGGGAGCTATATCTAAATCTGAACCGATTTTCACGAAACTTGGCAGACATCATTCTAGACCTAAATGATTAGGCTGTACCAAATTTCGTGCAAATCGAAAGATATATAGGGACCGTTTACATTAAATCGGTTAAATATATATATGGGAGCTATATCTAAATCTGAACCGATTTTTCCCAATTTCAATAGGGTTCGTCCTTGGGCCGAATAAGTGACCTATGCCAAATTTCATCCAATTCGGATCATAAATGCGACCTGTACTTTGTTTACAATTTAACATGGACAGACGGACAGACGGACGGACGGACGGACGGACGGACATGCATAAATCGACTTAGAAAGTGATTCTATGTATATTCTCAAAAGGAACCATGGGTCTATCACGATTATTTTTGCCTGTTACAAACATATGCACAAAGACATAATAACCTGTACCACAGTGTGGTGAAGGGTATAAAAATTGAAAATAATGCTCCGATTTAATTTTGGATTAATTTAATATTTGTTTATTTATTTGATGGCCATTATTTTGCAATTATGACCAATGGCGGACTGTTTGCGACAACTTCTGATGAAACAACAAATACATATGGGTTTTAGACAATAACAGTGTTTGGTTTATTGTTGTTATGGTTGATCCGAAACTATATGTATTTGGTTAGATTATTTAAATAAATTCGGAAGTATTTATGGCCACTATTCAAAATGTTAAATATTGTAAAAAATAACTTTTATTTATGAAGGAAAATTTTCGTATAATAAACTATTGTTATACGAAAATCCTTCTTCCAAAATGAAGAGCTATATCAGCCAGTGGAGAAAGTTGAAAAGTCGGACGAATTTACTATATGATACAACTTTGGATATATTTTCGGAATTTTGAGGACCAATATTCGGTATTTTGGTCACATTTGTCCACATAATTATTTAATTCTCATTTTATTCAATATTTCTTTAACAAGAATTATATGAATCGGTTCGCGTTTCGTATAGGCAAACCAAATGTCGAAATTCTTGGTAGTGTCTGTATGTCCTATGAATCATCCAGATTTTGTTCCTATATTCAATTAATATCACATTGAGTAGATTATTTTATGATATTGAACTTCGTCGGCCCTCCCTATATTTACAAACGGCAATCCATACATATTCATTACATCATTCTTTCCTGGCTACTTCATAACGACTTCTTGAAAACGAAAACCCAGAATTATAAAAACCAGCAAAATAATGACGAAAACATATGTTGGATATCTTCCTGGTAGATGATAATCTCTATCTTCTGCTCAATTGAATTTCATTTTAATGCTATTCATGCTGTGTGTGTTCAATGTCCATTGAACACACACAAACTTAACATAAAATAGGTTATTCATTTTTTGTATATCAGATATTTCCCCTCACATTATTTGATGACTTCCCCCAGTATGCATATTTGACTCATTCACATGCTCATCAAAAGGAGTTGTTGTTAATTTAACATGTGGGTCTTCCACTTATCCATAGTTGTAGTACATCATTTTCAGTAAAGCTCCTGAACATTTTTACAAATTTACAATCACCAACAAAAAAAACGTAATTTTATTCAAAATTGGGTCAGATGGATGGATGAATGATGAACACATAACACATTAATACCAATCAATATGACCGTATACGATATGTACGTATGTGTTTTTCATTTGATATTATTTAAAGAAGCACTTGAGTGCAAATGAAATATCCACTTCATTTTGTAAATTCTTTTGCTGTTTTCCCTCGTTTTTACCTGCAAATGAATACTGACTGAATATCTGTGTGTTTGTGTGTGGAAGTTCGAATATCTGTGTATTTGTTGTAGGTCAATAGGCATATTTTTCATTTTGTCTTCATTTGCTTTCAGAAAGTAATGAAGCGATTCGATAATGTAAGTATTTTATAAATGGAAATATCGAAATATTGTGATATCTTTTCGAGTAAACATCAATGATTACAACTGCTGCGAATGATGATGTTCGATACAAACTTAATTCACATAACATAAAAAAAATTATATTATAAAACCAGTAAGGAAAGTAGTTAAGTCGGACTGGGCCGACTATATGATACCCTTCACCACTTCGGGGATATTCTACATATGTATCTCTACAGATGTCGTATTTTCGAAGGAACATTGATATGAAATTGAACGAACTTTAAAATGCGATCTTTATATATAACTGAACCGACTCACATCAATCCTTACACATGCCATTCGGCAATCTATTCCATAATTTGTAAATAGACTTTAAGCAAACTTTACGCATGCTGTTTGGTACGTCACACTGTTTAAAATGTAATATCAATCAAGCACCCATTGATTATGTGGTTTACAATCAACATGAATAGTCGAAATTATATATGGAAGCTATGCTATATTCAAATCTGAACCGATTTATAGGAAACTTGGCCGAGATTAATTTATATCAATTTCAGTACGTTTTGCCAATCGGCCTAGCTATGGGTCTTTAGTACACCATTTACTTAAAATCGGACGAAACTATATATAGGAGCTATATGTAAATCTGAACCAATTTTAAGAAAACTTAACACACGAAAGGTTATAGTTACTTCAGTACATTGGTTCTTTAGTGCACAATTTACATTAAATCGGACGAAAATGTATATTGGAGCTATATCTAAATCTGAACCGATTTTATCGAAATTTAGCACACTTCATTCTGGATCCAATTTAGTACCCTATGCCAAGCTTCGTGCAAAGCGAAAGATATATAGGGGCTTTGGAGAACCACTTACCTTAAATCGGACGAAAATATATATGGGAGTTACATATAAATCTGACCCGATTTTGTCCTAATTCAGTACCTTATGCCAAATTTCGTGCAAATCGAAAGATATATAAGGACTTTGGTGCACAATTTACATTAAATCGGACGAAAATATATATGGGAGCTACTTCTAAATCTAGACCGATTTTCTCGAAACTTAGCACACATCATTCTGGACCTAATTCAGTACTCTATGCCAAATTTCGTGCAAATCGTATGATATATAGGGACTTTGGTGCACCATTTACCTTAAATCGGACGAAACTATATATGGGAGCTATATCTAAATCTGAACCGATTTTCTCGAAACTTGGCACAAATCATTCTGGACCTAATTCAGTACTCTGTGCCAAATTTCGTGCAAATCGAAAGATATAGAGGGACTTTGGTCCTTAATTTACCTTAAATCGGACGAAAATATATTTGGGAGCTATATCTAAATCTGAACCGATTTTTCCCAATTTCAATAGGGTTCGTCCTTGGGCCAAATAAGTGACTTGTGCCAAATTTCATCCAAATCGGATCATGAATGCGATCTGTACTTTGTTCACAATTTAACATCTGCAGACGGACAGACGGACGGACATGCATAAATCGACTCAGAAAGTGATACTATGCATATTCTCAAAAGGAACCATGTGTCTATCTCGTTTCCTTTTGCCTGTTACAAACATATGCACAAAGACATAATACCTTGTACCACAGTGTGGTGAAGGGTATAAAAAATATATCTACGAAAAATACATATCTATGTTTGAATTATAAAGACGGCTTTCGGTTGCGAATTTAGGATAAATCTAGAGAGGAGTAGCGTTTTTAAAATTAAAATGTGGTTCATATATCTGAAAAAAATTTATTAAAATTGTCATAACAATTCATTTCCTTTATTTATTGTATAATTACACAAATACAACCAACACCTATCAATTATTAAATTGAAATTAATAGTATTGTGTTGTACTGGCGCTCAGTAAATTAGCGAACATGTTGTTGGTGTTGTTATATTGGGTTTTTTGCTATTGTTTACATTAATGCAATTTTTATACCAAATGTATGTTAATAATATTAATTTAATGTAAATACATTTACATCCATACATATATACAGGCGGGCTAATTAATTGCAAATTCAATGAGTGGAGTTATAGTTTTGTGTTTTTGCTGTTGTCCCTGGGATTTTAATATTTCTGTTCTATATCAATATTATTATTAACCAAAATGTAGGTATTAATAAAACCGAAATTCCAACCCCAGAAAATTAGTTCATTTAACAAATTTGTAATTAAATTTAAACAAGCCAATTAATTCATTTGATAATTAACTGTGTTTGATGTAAAATATAATAATAATTACGTTACAATTCTGTGGACATCGTAAATAGATTTGAAATAATATAAATTGAAATGCAATGGAATATTTTTTGAAGGGGCTTGAGTTTCAAATATTTTAGTGAGCAAGGAAAAGCTACATTCAACTCGTATTGATATTTTGGAGTCCCATATAAGGGTACCACCAAATTTTCGGTATTTTGAGGTTCTTGAGCTCGTTTTTTAACTGAATTCGCTGAAATTTGGTAGTTTTAGTTCTTATTGGATAGCAAATCTCCCTACCAAAAATTATAAATAAAGGTCAATTTTTTCGGATAGCCCCCATATAAGGGTAAACCCAATTTTCGGTATTTTCGGGTTCTTGGGCTCGTTTTATAACTGAATTTTCTGAAATTTTGTACATTGGGTTATTATTGGGTAGCAAATTACTCCACTAAAATTTATAAATACAGGTCCAGTTTTTCTGGTAGTTCCCATATAACGGTACCCCCAAATTTTTGGTACTTTGGGAGTTCTTATTGTATTTTTCGACCGAATTGACTGTAATGTAGTACGTCGAGTTCTTATTAGGTAGTAAATCTCCCTACTATAAATTATAAATATAGGTATATTTTTCCGTCCGCCGTCCGTCCGTCCGTCTGTAGATGTTCAATTGTAAACAAAGCACAGGTCGCATTTATGATCCGATTTAGATGAAATTAGGCACAAGTCACTTATTTGGCCCAAGAACGAACCCTATTGAAATTGAGAAAAATCGGTTCAGATTAAGATATAGCTACCATATATGTTTTCGTCCGATTTAAGGTAAATGGGGCACCAAAGTCCCTCTATATCTTTCGATTTGCAAGAAATTTGGCACAGAGTACTCAATTAGGTCCAGAATGATGTGTGCCAAGTTTCGAGAAAATCGGTTCAGATTTGGTATAGCTCCCATATATGGTTTCTTCCGATTTAAGGTAAATGATGCACCAAAGTTCCTACATATCATTCGATTTGCATGAAATTTGGCATAAAGTACTGAATTAAGTGCAGAATGATGTGTGCCAAGTTTTGAGAAAATCGGTTCAGA
Organism: Musca vetustissima; assembly: GCF_032173495.1. Taxonomy (NCBI): domain Eukaryota; kingdom Metazoa; phylum Arthropoda; class Insecta; order Diptera; family Muscidae; genus Musca; species Musca vetustissima. Next base: position 22,371 of record NW_026884670.1, read on the forward strand.
TTTAGATATAGCTCCCATATATAGTTTAAGGTAAATGGTGCACCAAAGTCCCTATATATCATTCTATTTGCACGAAATTTGGCATAGATTACTGAATTAGGTCAAGAAAGATGTGTGCTAAGTTACGTGGTAATAGGTTCAGATTTAGATATAGCTTCCATATATATTTTCGTCCGATTTAAGGTAAATGGGTCTTCAAAGTCCCTATATATCTTTCGATTTGCACGAAATTTGGCATAGGGTACTGAATTGGGACCAGAATAATGTGTGCTAAGTTTCGTGAAAATCGGTTCAGATTTCGATATAGCTCCAATATAAATTGTGCACTAAAGAACCAGAGATTGGCCGTCCCGCACACAATTTTGTACAATGTACTGAAGTAACTATAACCTTTCGTGTGTTATGTTTTCTTGAAATTGGTTCAGATTTACACATAGCTCCTATATATACTTTCGTCCGATTTTGAGTAAATGGTGTACTAAAGACCCATAGCTAGGCCGATTGGCAAAACGTACTGAAATTAATATAAATTAATCTCGGGCAAGTTTCCTTGAAATCGGTTCAGATTTAGATATAGCATAGCTTCCATATATCATTTCGACCTATTCATGTTGATTGTAAACCACATAATCAATGGGTGCTTGATTGATATTACATTTTAAACAGTGTGACGTACCAAACAGCATGCGTAAAGTTTGCTTAAAGTCTATTTACAAATTATGGAATAGATTGAAGAATGGCATGGATTGATGTTATTCGGTTTACTTATAGATATAGATCGCATCCTTCGAAAACACGACATAAAGTAAAGATACATATGTTGAATATCCCCAAAGTGGTGAAGGGTATTATATAGTCGGCCCAATCCGACTTTACTACTTTCCTTACTGTTTTTTTTATACCCTCCACCATAGTATGGAGGGTATATTAGTTTTGTTTTTCCGTTTGTAACGCATCGAAATAATCATTTCCGACCTTATAAAGTATATATATTCTTGATCAGCGTAAAATTCTATGTCGATCTAAGCATGTCCGTCTGTCTGTCTTTCTGTTGTAATCACTCTAGCGTCTAAACGAATTGAGATAGAGGGCCAAAAATTTGCATAGAGGCAGGTCAAGTTCGAAGATGGGATATATCGGTCCACGTTTAGGCATAGCTCCCATATAAGGGTACCCCCAAATTTTCAGTATTTTGGGGGTTTTGATCGCAGTTTTCAACCGAATTCTCTGAAATTTGGTACTTTGAGTTCTTATTGGGTAGCAAATCTCTCCCTTAAAAATAATAAACATAGGTGCATTTTTTCTGGTAGTCCCCATATAAAGGTACCCCCCAAGTGTCGGTATTTTGGGGTTCTTGAACGAGTTTTTCAACCGAATTCGCTGAAATGTGGTACATTTTGTTCTTATTGAGTTCCAAATATCTCCAACAAAAATTATAAATATAGGTGCATTTTTTCTGGTAGTCCCCATATAAGGGTACCCCCCAAATGTCGATATTTTGGGGTTCTTGAGCGCGTTTTTCAACCGAATTCGCTGAAATTTGGTACATTGGGTTCTTATTGGGTTCCAAATATCTCCACCAAAAATTATAAAAATAGGTCAAATTTTTCTGGTAGCCCCCATATAAGGGTACCCCCAAAGGTCGGTATTTTGGGGTTCTTGAGCGCGTTTTTCAACCGAATTCGCTGAAATTTGGTACATTTGGTTCTTATAGGGTTCCAAATATCTCCACCAAAAATTATAAATATAGGTCAAATTTTTCTGGTAGCCCCCATATAAGGGTACCCCCAAAGGTCGGTATTTTGGGGTTCTTGAGCGCGTTTTTCAACCGAATTCGCTGAAATTTGGTACATTTGATTCTTATTGGGTTCCAAATATCTCCACCAAAAATTATAAATATAGGTCCAATTTTTCTGGTAGCCCCCATATAAGGGTACCCCCAATTTTCGCTATTTTGAGGTTCTTGAGCACGTTTTTCAACCGAATTCGCTGAAATTTTGTATTTTGTAGTCGTATATGGTAAAAAATTTCCCTACAAAAAAATATTAATATACACCCCCTTTTTGGGGTAGTCCCCATATAACCCCCTTTTTATACCCTCCACCATAGTATGGGGGGTATATTAATTTTGTTTTCCCGTTTGTATCTCATCGAAATAATCATTTCCGACCCTATAAAGTATATATATTCTTGATCAGCATAAAATTCTATGACGATATAGCCATGTCCGTCTGTCCGTCTGTCCGTCTGTCTGCCTGCCTGTTGTAATCACTCTAGCGTCTAAACGAATGGAGATAGATCGCCAAAATTTTGCATAGAGTCGTCTTTTGTCTGCAGGCAGGTCAAGTTCGAAGATGGGCTTTATCAGTCCACCTTTAGGCATAGCTCCCATATAACAGTACCCCCCAATTTTCGGTATTTTGAGGTTCTTGAGCGCGTTTTTCAACTGAATTCGCTCAAATTTGGTATATTGAGTTCTTATTGGGTACTAAATGTCTCCACAAAAAAATTATAAATATAGGTCCACTTTTTCTGGTAGCCCCAAAATGGGGGCGAATATTAATAATTTTTGGTAGGGAGATTTGGTAACATATACGACTACAAAATACCAATTTGCAACAAATTCGGTTGAAAAACGCGCTCAAGAACCCCAAAATACTGAAAATTATATATGGGTACCTCCTAATTTTCAGTATTTTGGGGATTTTGATCGTATTTCTCTGCAGAATTAGCTGTCATTTAGTATTTTGAGTTCTTAATAGGTCCCTAAACTCTCCTCAAAAAAATTTGAATATAGGTCCATTATTTCGGATAGCCCCCATATAAGGGTACCCCCAATTTTCGGTATTTTGGGGTTCTTGAGCGCGTTTTTCAACCGAATTTGTTGCAAATTGGTATTTTGTAGTCGTATGTGGTACCAAATCTCCCTACCAAAAATTATTAATATTCGCCCCCATTTTGGGGTAGTCCCCATATAACCCCCTTTTTATACCCTTCACCACACTGTGGTACAGGGTATTATGTCTTTGTGCATATGTTTGTAACAGGCAAAAATAATCGAGATAGACACATGGTTCCTTTTGAGAATATGCATAGAATCACTTTCTAAGTCGATTTATGCATGTCCGTCCGTCCGTCCGTCTGTCTGTCTGTCCATGTTAAATTGTAAACAAAGTACAGGTCGCATTTATTATCCGAATTGGATGAAATTTGGCATAGGTCACTTATTCGGCCCAAGGACGAACCCTATTGAAATTGGGAAAAATCGGTTCAGATTTAGATATAGCTCCCATATATATATTTAACCGTTTTTATGTAAACGGTCCCTATATATCTTTCGATTTGGACGAAATTTGGTACAGCCTAATCATTTAGGACTAGAATGATGTCTGCAAAGTTTCGTGAAAATCGGTCCAGATTTAAATATAGCTCCCATATATAGTTTAGTCCGATTTCATGTAAATGGTGCCCCAAAGTCCCTATATATATTTCTATTTGCACGAAATTTGGCATAACGTACTGAGTTGAGCCTAGAATGATGTCTGCCAACTTTCGAGAAAATCGGTCCAAATTTAGATATAGCTCCCATATATAGTTTCGTCCGATTTCATGTAAATGGTGCCCCAAAGTCCCTATATATCCTTAGATTTGCACGAAATTTGGCATAACGTACTGAATTGAGCCTAGAATGATGTCTGCCAACTTTCGAGAAAATCGGTCGAAATTTAGATATAGCTCCTATATATAGTTTCGTCCGATTTCATGTAAATGGTGCCCCAAAGTCCCTATATATCTTTGGATTTGCACGAAATATGCCAAATTTCGTGCAAATCGCAAGAAATCATACTGAATTGAGCCTAGAATGATGTCTGTCAAGTTTCGTGATAATCGGTCCAGATTTAGATATAGCTCCCATATATATTTTCGTCCGATTTTATGTAAATAGGGCACCAAAGTCCCTATATATCCTTAGATTTGCACGAAATTTGGCATAACGTACTGAATTGAGCCTAGAATGATGTCTGCCAACTTTCGAGAAAATCGGTCCAAATTTAGACATAGCTCCCATATATAGTTTCGTCCGATTTCATGTAAATGGTGCCCCAAAGTCCCTATATATATCAAGAAATCGTACTGATGATGATGTCTGCCAACTTTCGAGAAAATCGGTTTAAATTCAGACATAGCTCCCATATATAGTTTCGTCCGATTTCATGTAAATGGTGCCCCAAAGTCCCTATATATCTTTCGATTTGCACGAAATTTGGCATAACGTACTGAATTGAGCCTAGAATGATGTCTGCCAACTTTCGAGAAAATCGGTCGAAATTTAGATATAGCTCCCATATATAGTTTCGTCCGATTTCATGTAAACAAAACGTTCTGAAATTAGTATAACCTAACCTGTGACAAGTTTGTTTGAAATCGCTTAATATTTGGTTAGAGCTTCCAAATATATATTTCCGCCCGATTTCAAGTAAATTGGACATCAAACTCCTCATGTTAGTCAGATTGACATCAAATTTTGCACATCGTACAAAATTGAGCATAGAATAACGTAGTTGCGTTTTCTCAAAGTACAGACATAGCCCAACGGATGACCTATTTATATTTGTTTGAAGTCGATTTACATACTTTAGATACTTTAGATTAGGTAGATTCACATTTAGATAAATACCACATATTTTATTTCATCCAATTTCATACTATATGAAGGGTATCATATAGTCGGCCCCGTCCGACTTTACTACTTTACTTACTGGTTTATATTAAAATGGTTATCTGATTTGTTCCGCGTTTTAAGTTTGGTTCTAAGACTCTGATGTAATCATTTCACCTGCGGAGGATTTCGAGATAAAAAAGTAGAACGTAAGGTTCGATAATGAACTATAACCCGCATTAAGACCTAGTCCCTGTTCCAGACAAAGTGGACCGATATTCCCCATCTTGGAATTTGAACTAAGATTGGAAGAAATAATAAGATGGACAAAGTTTGGATGAAATCTAAATTTTTTGAAGCGAATTTTGTATAAAGATACATGGGTTCTAGAATCGATATTTTAGTTAGCCACAGTGTATAATTATCCATTAAAAATTACTGAATTTTTATACCCTTCACCACACTGTGGTACAGGGTATTATGTCTTTGTGCATATGTTTGTAACAGGCAAAAATAATCGAGATAGACACATGGTTCCTTTTGAGAATATGCATAGAATCACTTTCTAAGTCGATTTATGCATGTCCGTCCGTCCGTCCGTCCGTCCGTCCGTCTGTCCGTCTGTCCGCTGTCTGTCCATGTTAAATTGTAAACAAAGTACAGGTCGCATTTATTATCCGAATTGGATGAAATTTGGCATAGGTCACTTATTCGGCCCAAGGACGAACCCTATTGAAATTGGGAAAAATCGGTTCAGATTTAGATATAGCTCCCATATATATATTTAACCGATTTAATGTAAACGGTCCCTATATATCCTTCGATTTGGACGAAATTTGGTACAGCCTAATCATTTAGGTCTAGAATGATGTCTGCCAAGTTTCGTGAAAATCGGTCCAGATTTAGATATAGCTCCCATATATAGTTTCGTCCGATTTCATGTAAATGGTGCACCAAAATCCCTATATATCCTTCGATTTGCACCAAATTTGGCATAACGTACTGAATTGAACATAGAATTATGTCTGCCAAGTTTCGTGAAGATCGGTCCAGATTAAGATATAGCTCCCATATATAGTTTCGTCCGATTTCATGTAAATGGTGCACCAAAGCCCCTATATATCCTTCGATTTGCACGAAATTTGGCATATCCTACTGAATTAAGTCTAGAATGATGCCTGCCAAGTTTCGAGAAAATCGGTTCAGATTTAGATATAGCTCCCATATATAGTTTCGTCCGATTCCATGTAAATGGTGCCCCAAAGTCCCTATATATCTTTCGATTTGCACAAAATTTGGCATAACGTACTGAATTGAGCCTAGAATGATGTCTGCCAAGTTTCGAGAAAATCGGTGCTGATTTATATATAGCTCCCATATATAGTTTCGTCCGATTTCATGTAAATGGTGCACCAAAATCCCTATATATCCTTGGATTTGCACCAAATTTGGCATAACGTACTGAATTGAGCATAGAATTATGTCTGCCAACTTTCGTGAAAATCGGTCCAAATTTAGATATAGCTCCCATACATAGTTTCGTCCGATTTCATTTAAATGGTGCCCCAAAGTCCCTATATATTTTTTCGATTTGCACGAAATTTGGCATAACGTACTGAATTGAGCCTAGAATGATGTCTGCCAACTTTCGAGAAAATCGGTCCAAATTTAGACATAGCTCCCATATATAGTTTCGTCCGATTTCATGTAAATGGTGGCCCAAAGTCCCTATATATCCTTCGATTTGCACGAAATATGCCAAATTTCGTGCAAATCGCAAGAAATCGTACTGAATTGAGCCTAGAATGATGTCTGTCAAGTTTCGTGAAAATCGGTCCAGATTTAGATATAGCTCCCATATATAGTTTCGTCCGATTTCAAGTAAATGGTGCCCCAAAGACCCTATATATCTTTCGATTTGCACGAAATTTGGCATAACGTACTGAATTGAGCCTAGAATGATGTCTGCCAAAATGATGTCGAGAAAATCGGTCCAAATTTAGATATAGCTCCCATATATAGTTTCGTCCGATTTCATGTAAATGGTGCCCCAAAGTCCCTATATATCCTTTGATTTGCACGAAATTTGGCATAACGTACTGAATTGAGCCTAGAATGATGTCTGCCAACTTTCGAGCAAATCGGTCCAAATTTAGACATAGCTCCCATATATAGTTTCGTCCGATTTTATGTAAATGGTGTCCAAAGTCCCTATATATCTTCCGATTTGCACGAAATTTGGTACAGCCTAATTATTTAGGTCTAGAATGATGTCTGCCAAGTTTCGTGCGAATCGGTCCAGATTTAGATATAGCTCTCATATATAGTTTCGTCCGATTTCTTGTAAATGGTGCTCCAAAGTCCCTATATATCTTTCGATTGTTTCGTCCGATTTCATGTAAATGGTGCACCAAAGTGCCTATATGTCCTTCGATTTGCACGAAATTTCGCATAACGTACTGACTTGAGCCTAGAGTGATGTCTGCCTTCTTTTGTGAAAATCGGTCCAGATTTAGATATAGCCCCCTTTTATTATAAATTGATTTTAAGTAATTGACGCACCAAAGAACAAATAGGAACAAAACGTTCTGAAATTAGTATAACCTAACCTGTGACAAGTTTGTTTGAAATCGCTTAATATTTGGTTAGAGCTTCCAAATATATATTTCCGCCCGATTTCAAGCAAATTGGACATCAAACTCCTCATATTGACATCAAATTTTGCACATCGTACAAAATTGAGCATAGAATAACGTAGTTGCGTTTTCTAGAAGTACAGACATAGCCCAACGGATGACCTATTTATATTTGTTTGAAGTCGATTTACATACTTTATGGATAGATCGAAGTAGATTCATATTTAGATAAATATCACATATTTTATTTCATCCAATTTCATGTTAATAGTCCTGTTTAATATACCCATAGTGGTGAAGGGTATCATATAGTCGGCCCCGTCTGACTTTACTACTTTCCTTACTGGTTTATTATGGTTTACATAATCCCTTTTTAGAAATGTCGGTATAGGTCCACTTTTTGGTATGTTTCCCATATTTTCATTTCTAGTTACTGTCAGTATATCTATGGGGGAGGGTATCCAAAGTTCGGCCCGGCCGAACTTAACGCTTTTTCACTTGTTTATATTGAAATAGTTATGCAATTTGTTCTGCGTTTTTGTTTTAAGACTCTATTGTAGTCATATCACCAGCGGAGGATATTGAGATAAAAAACTAGAACGTAAGGTTCGATAATGAACTATATATGAACAATAACCCGTATTTAGACCTAGCCCCTGTGTGGGAGGTACCAGAAGGAGTGGACCGATATTCTCCATCTTCGAACTTGAACTATATTTGAAAGAAATAATAAGATGGCCAAAGTTTGGATGAAATCAAAATTTTCTGAAACAAATTTGGTCAAAAGAAACATGGGGTCTACAACCATTTTAACCTTGTCAAAGTGTAAACACCCTCATTATCCATAAATCTGTGGGTATAATTGTCCATTAAAAATTTCTGAAATTTGTTTAATAGTTTACATTTTGGTTTACATAACCGGTTTGTAGAAATTTCGATATAGGTCCACTTTTTGGTAATTTCCCTATATTTTCATTTCAAGTACCTGTCAGTATATCCTTGGTGGAGGGTACCCAAAGTTCGGCCCGGCCGAAATTAACGCTTTTTCGCTTGTTTTTTTTTCAATTAGTGAGTAAAATAATGTCATCAAACTAACCAACATATCACAAACCCCCAATAAACTGTCACTAAATTCCATCAAGGATTATTGCATCGTCAGTTCGTTGAAATTATATTTATTTAAATTTTTGTTAACTTTCAAAACTTGTGGAACAAAATGCCAAACATATTCTCCATGCTTTTATCAGCCACAATATTCTTCCGTATCATTTCCATGTATCCTCTTACCACACACTCAGACAGACACACATGTACAGTGGTAATCATCACAAAATGTGAAAAACTTTGAACATGTAACATGACTGCACGTGCACAAACATGCATCAAAGTACTGCTACTACAACTACTACATTCTCACCTCTGTTATTGTCCTTGATGCTCTTGTCGGTGTTGTTGTTGTTTTTGCTTGTGTGACAAGATGATGTTCATTGATTTGGTTGGAAGTTAAGGGAAACTTTGCTCCATTTGTTCACCATGCATATGAGTAGCATTGATAGTGGGAGCATAGCTAGCTAGCTACTTGCACTCACAAATGTATTCCGCATCCTGTACAGATGTCGATGGGTTTTAAGTGTTAAACAGATATTTGTTGTTCCAAGGGAAACGTGGATTTCCGTTTATGCTGCAGCCACTACAGTTTGTTATGGTGATATCAGTCTTGGAGTTCTAGGTTTTCAATAATAAATTTTACCATGAACTGAGGCAATGCGGCCGGTGTGCTCGTTTATAGGCAACATTTCCATGGTATAGCTTCTAATTGCAATGTCTCGATAGTTTTGCCTTGATTTTCAATTTCAAGTCGTAGAAAAGCCAATTAATTTAACAACTGGCACTATAATGCAATTACCATTGATGTAAATGCCATCTACAATTGTAATTTGTAATTTATTTTTATTCGGAGTATTTTTACATAAATTGGCGAAGATAAAAAGGTTTTAAATGTTGAAATATTTGAATATATTTATCAGTTGTGGTGAAATGTTTATGTTACAAAAATCATTTTTGTTAAGGAACGGATACCATTACGGAAAATACCAAAGTCGATTGGACCGAATCATTATTGTTAAGGAAGGGGTACCATTACGAAAAATACCAAAGTCGATTGGACCGAATATATGATACCGGACGAAACTATATACGGGAGCTATATCTACACCGAGGTCTTTGTCTATATAGGGTTCACCCTTGATCAAAATAAATATGTTATGCCAAATGGAAACCTTACATTATTTGCAATGATAAAGAAATACACGGACAGGAGAACGGAACGAAGGTAAAGAGTTCCAGCAGAAATCACCGCAAGAAATCGGTAGTATACTCAGCAACTTCCACGCTGAAAGGAAAGAATATAACAACATAACAAGAACCGTTGAACGCAACTCTTGTCTGTGTCGTAAACTTTGTGAACATTCCGAAAGACTTGCGGGAAGCCAGTGTAGTCATCATTCCTGAGCCCGGTAAAGCAAACTACGCAACACCAAAATCCAATTAGCATAACTTCTTTCTTTGTCCAAATTATGGAACGAACTGTCGACACCATGACAAAGAGCAACATTCCCAACATCGAGAAGAAAGCTCGAGGGGGCTTACAATATCCAAACCTTAGAGCCTTTTGCGTTGATCATAGCCTGAGTTAACCACACGCTAAGGAATAGATGGATAAACTAAAGCCAACAAGACATAAATATAAGGGACAAGATCGAGGGGACTTAACGTAAATCTGCAGATATGCCTCTCCACTAGGAAGACAAAATTAGGACAGTATGAAGAACCCATATTTCAAAACAAAGCTATAACCGTATCTACTAAAATTAAATATCTGGAGGTCATCCTAGACAAAAAACTTAAATGTGATGTGGTCTTTCGAGAAACGTGTAGACAAAGCCCTCCGATGCTGGTTCTTCTGCAGAATAGCCGTTGATTTTAAATGGGATTTTAATCCGAAGATGACACATTGTATATATAAGAGCATTAGTAGACCAATTCGGTAGTCTGGTGGACGGCAATGTACAAAAAATGTAATTTAAAATCGTTACAGAGAGTCCAGAGAATATGCTGCCTATGTATATGACGGGCTATGGGGACAGCTTTGGAGACTATATTGTATATACATCCAATTGACAACTAAATAAAATATGAATAAAAGTCACAAATAATTTCTAGCGACATGGTGTCATACGAATTAAATGAATACCGAGTGGCATAGGCATAATAGGAAACGAGATAACAAATATACTCGCCAGAAGTGTAAACGATCCACCAATAATAGATGTAAACAGTGTCAAAATTTTTTCCGAAACTCATCAAGAACTGAGATCATGGGCAAAGAAAACACACAAAATCTTTGGAATAGCAAGGGAACTGGGAAATACACAAACATTTTTAGATATAGCTCCTACAGATTTAGATATAGCTCCTATATATAGTTTCGTCCGATTTTATGTAAATGGTGCACCAAAGTCCCTATATATCTTTCGATTTGCACGAAATTTGGCATAACGTACTGAACTGAGCTTAGAGTGATGTCTGCCAAGTTTCGTAATAATAGGTCCAAATTTAGATAAAGCTCCCATATATAGTTTCGTCCGATTTTATGTAAATGGTGCACCAAAGCCCCTATAAATCTTTCGATTTGCACGAAATTTGGCATAACGTACTGAATTGAGCGTACTGTGAAGTCTACCAAGTTTCGTGAAAATTGGTCTGGATTTAGATATAGCTCCCATATATAGTTTCGTCCGATTTTATGTAAATGGTGCACCAAAGTCCTAATATATCTTTCGATTTGCACAAAACTTGGCATAACGTACTGAATTGAGCGTACTGGAAGTCTGCCAAGTTTCGTGAAAATTGGTCCAGATTTAGATATAGCTCTCATATATATTTTCGTCCTATTTTATGTAAATGGTGCACCAAAGTCCCTATATATCTTTCGATTTGTGCGAAATTTGGCATAGTTTCGTGGAAATGGGGTCAGGTTTAGATATAGCTCCCATATATATTTTAACCCGATTTAATGTTAATGGTGCACCAAAGTACCTATATATCGTTCGATTTGCACGAAATTTGGCATAGCGTACTGAATTGAGCCTGGAATGATGTGTGCCGAGTTTGGTGAAAATCGGTTCTGATTAAGATGTATATATTTCCGTCAGATTTAATTTCAGAGAATTCAGTTAAAAAACGCGCTAAATAACCTCAAACTTGTACTTTGTTAACAAAAATACATGGACGGACAGGCGGACATGCATAAATCAAATCAGAAAGTGATTTTATGCATATTCTCAAAAGAACCGTGGGTCTATCTCGATTCTTTTTGCCTGTTACAAACATATGCACAAAGACATAATACCCTGTACCACAGTGTGGTGAAGGGTATAAAAATTACGAAGATCTTCACCGATTGCCTATATCCTAGTTCGTACGATACCTATACATTCACAGAGAAACGTGTACAAATTTGGAATCGATTGGGTTATTAGTTTTTGAGTTATCGTGCCGCCATTCGCAAAACCAATGTTTAGAGAAAAATTCGTTTAAAGTTTGAGAAGCCATTCAGACGTCTCTTGATGCTGACGCAATATCTTCAAGAGTTCTTGCAATATTCATTTGAAATTTTGTAGGGACATTATTAAACTAGTGTAGATTCGAATTAAATCAACAAAATTTTTGACCCGAGAATGGGGGGTCCCCTTAAGACAGCCGAATTTGAGGTTTATTATGATTAGAAGCCCAGCAGTTTGCCTTAATTACTTACAGCGTGTATATTCCTGTATCTTACATTATAGCACTAAATTTTCACTTCCGCTATTTATCACATACGTTTACTCGATTCTGAATTGAATATAACATTACATATTGCCAAGATTTTATGATCACATGTGTATATAGTTTATATTTACGATACTACGATTGTACGAGTATATCATCACTTCTCCACGCAATCAAAGTTATAACCAAAGCGAATAATATTTTTACTACATGGTCGCTGGCGTTGTGTCGTATTTGTCGCATGGAATTATTGATGGCTTATACCTACAACCATCATATAAGCCATCGTATATGTATGTTTCATACATTTATGAGGATGTCATTCAGTGTTGTTTTCAGGCTTACAGATGAGCAACATGATATCTGTTTTTCAATTTTCTCCATGGCGAAAAATGCCAACCGACACTGTTTGTATGTGTCCTTCCTGCCAGCAATGCAGTCATATTTATGTGTGTTTGTATTTCGTTCGTCTGAAAGCAATGAAGGGCGCGTATGAAAAAATCATATTATGCCAGTCAGGCAGTCAACCAGACGTTAGACAGATCGGTGAGTGTCATTGCGGATTTTCCTTGTACTGTTACTGCACTCCTACACAACACACAGTCATAAACAATTTGGTTGTTCTTAAATCTCTGTTGATATATCATAAAGTCAATGAAGTAGAATGAATAGATATTTATTGCTCGCTACTTAATGAAGAGGATATTAAGTTTGAAATCGGATAACAGAAAAAAACACACATACACAATACATACATATGCCTCTGTCTGAAAGTAGAATCAAAAAGTAATGAAATTGAGAAGAGAAAATCTGAAAACAGATATCATTTGGCGTATTGATTTTTATAATTGCACCTAGGGATTTTCTTTTTTCTCTTTTTTGAAATTTATAAGTGAACCAGTAAGGAAAGTTCAAAAGTCGGACGGGGACGCTTATATGTTACCCTCCACCACTTTGGGTACATACAAGAGATGCTCATATGTACAATAACCGTTAGATAGAAAAGACATATAATCTATGGAGGAATCTAACGAAATTAACTGCGTGAAGTTGTAGATATTTGAACTGAATTAAAACAACCCAATCTATGAAAAATTTAATGTCAATCATCGAGCAAAATATGTATAAGGTCTATATATACAAATGGACGTCTTTGAGCAACCGTGGCATCCACCATTTGGTATGCTGCAACACTATGCGCTATCCAAAACTTATTTCGACACAAAATCCAAAACACGTTACTATACCCTCCACCATAGTATGGAGTGTATATTAGTTTTGTTTTTCCGTTTGTAACGCATCGAAATAATCATTTCCGTCCCTATAAAGTATATATATTCTTGATCAGCGTAAAATTCTATGACGATCTAAGCATGTCCGTCTGTCTGTTGTAATCACTCTAGCGTCTAAACGAATTGAGATAGAACGCCAAAATTTTGCATAGAGTCGTCTTTTGTCTGCAGGCAGGTCAAGTTCGAAGATGGGCTATATCGGTCCACGTTTAGACTTACCTCCCATATAAGGGTACCCCAAATTTTCACCCCTAAATTTTGTACATTGACTTCTTATTGGGTAGCAAATCTTTCCACTAAAAATTAAAAATATGGGTCTATATTTTCGGATAGCCCCCATATAAGGGTACCCCTAATTTTGCGGTATTTTGGTGGGTTTGATCGCAGTTTTCGACCAAATTCGCTGAAATTCGGTACTTTGAGTTATTATTGGTTAGCAAATCTCTATACTAATTATTATAAATATAGGTCAATTTTTTCGGGTAGCCCCCATATAAGGGTACCCCCAATTTTCGGTATTTTAGGGTTCTTGAGCGCGTTTTTCAACCGAATTCGCTGAAATTGGGTACTTTGAGTTCTTATTGCGTAGCAAATCTCTCCACAAAAAATTATAAGTATAGGTCAATTTTTTTCGGATAGCAACCATATAAGGGTACCCCCAATTTTCGAAATTTGGGGGTTCTTGAGCGCGTTTTACAATCGAATTTGCTGCAATTTGGTATTTTGTAGTCGTATATGGTAACAAATCTCCCTACCAAAAATTTTGAATATTCGCCCCCTTTTTGGGGTAGTCCCCATATAACCCCCTTTTTATACTCTTCACCACACTGTGATACAGGATATTATGTCTTTGTGCATATGTTTGCAACAGGCAAAAGGAAACGAGATGGACACATGGTTCCTTTTGAGAATATGCATAGAATCACTTTCTGAGTCGATTTATGCATGTCCGTCCGTCCGTCTGTAGATGTTAAATTGTAAACAAAGTACAGGTCGCATTTATGATCCGAATTGGATGAAATTTGGCATAGGTCACTTATTTGGCCCAAGGACGAAGCCTATTGAAATTTGGAAAAATCGGTTCAGATTTAGATATAGCTCCCATCTATAGTTTCGTCCGATTTAAGGAAAATGGGGCACCAAAGTCCCTCTATATCTCTCGATTTGCATGAAGTTTGGCATAAAGTGCTGAATTAGGCCAAGAATGACGTGTTCCATGTTTCGAGGAAATCGGTTCAGATTTATATATAGCTCCCATATATATTTTCGTCCGATTTAAGGTAAATGGGTCTCCAAAGTCCCTATTTATCTTTCGATTTGCACGAAGGTTGCCATAGGGTACTGAATTGGATCCAGAATGATGTGTTAAAATCGGTTCAGACATAGCTATATATAAACCGATTTCAAGGAAACTTGGCCGATATTAATTTATATTAATTTCAGTACGTTTTGTCAATCGGCCTAGCTATGGGTCTTTAGTACACCATTTACTTAATATCGGACGAAAGTATATATAGAGGCTATATGTAAATCTGAACCAATTTCAAGAAAACTTGACACACGAAAGGTTATAGTAACTACAGTACATTGTACAATATTGTGTGCGGATCGGCCAATCTTTGGTTCTTTAGTGCACAATTTACATTAAATCGGACGAAAATATATATGAGCTATATCTAAACCTGAACCGATTCCAACAAAACATCGCATACATCAATCTCGATGTAATTCAGTACTCTGTGCAAATTTTATTTCTATCTGACCATTGGGAGTTTTGTGCTCCATTTACCAAAAATCGGACGAAACTATATATGGGAGCTATATCTAAATCTGAACCGATTTTAACCTAACTTGGCATACATCAATCTAGACCTAATTCAATACTCTGTGCAAAATTTTGTCTCAATCGGACCAATATTGGGAGTTTGGTGCACCATTTACCTAAAATCAGACGAAACTATATATGGGAGTTATGTCTAAATCTGAACCGAATTTTCCCCATTTCAATAGGATTCGTCCTTGGGCCAAATAAGTGACACGTAACAATCTTCATCCAAAGCGGTTCATAAATGCGACCTGCACTTTGTACACAAAAATACATGGACGGACAGACGGGCATGCATAAGTCGACTCAGAAAGTGATTCTTTGCATATTCTCGAAAGGAACCATGGGTCTATCCCGATTCATTTTGCCTGTTACAAGCATGTACCACAGTGTTGTGAAAGGTATAAAAAATATATGATAACCTTCACCACCTTGGGTACATACAAGAGACGAAACTATATATGGGAGCTATATCTAAATCTGAACCGATTCGAACAAAACTTCGCATACATAAGTATGGACATGATTCAGAGCGGACGGACATGCGTAAATAAACTCAGAAAGAGATTCTATGCATATTCTCAAAAGGAACTATGGGTCTATCTCGATTCCTTTTGCTCGGTACAAACACATGCACAAAGACATAATACCCTGTACCACAGTTGGTGAAGGCTATTATTAAAGGAAATGGAAATAAGTTGTCACACGAATCAGTCGGGGTGGACTAAAACGACAAAAACAAATATGTTTTATTGCCGTAAAATCAAGAAAATATGTATACTGGGCCGATTATATGATACCGTTCACCATGTTGTGTATATTGTACAATTTTATCTCAATGTTCCCTAAATTTAATTTAATTCTAGCAGATTTAGACTTGTTTGGGTATAATGGATCAAATTTATGGGTATCTGTTTATAGCAAACTTGATACACAATGCCTGCCAATTTCAAGAAAACGCAATTACGTCATTCTTGTCTCAATTTGATACGTCGTGTCTATTGGTGCACCTCAAATCGGACGATAATATATGTGTGAGCTATATCTAAATCGGAACCAATTTTCACGAAATTTAGCACACATTATTTTAGACTTAATTCAATACGCCATGCCAAATTTCGTGCAAATCGAAAGATATATAGGGACTTTGATCACTCATTTACTTTATATCGGACATAATATATATGGAAGCTACCTCTGAATCTAAACCGATATTTTCCAATTTCAATAGGATTAGTCCTTGGGCAAAATAAATGAGCTGTGCCAAATTTCATCCAAATCGGACCTGTACTTTTCGTATCGAAAAGATACCTGTACAGAACTCCTTTCTAGGAATAATTATATCTGATTTAAGCCATAATCGTACAACATTTGTAGTATGTCATAACCGACACATTCAACCAAAATCATTCTGTACCTTCCTTACTAGATTCAATATAGGTTTATTCTTTGACGTATACAGGTCCCGGTGGCACCTTCAGTTTGCCTACTTATCGTTCATTATAAATTACATCATGAATTATCTTACAATTATTTCCATTTTCGAATTATTTCAAAATGGATTATCACACATTAATCCAATTTGAATATTGAACATTTTTGGAGACAGAATTTGCCAATAACTTCAAATAATTATTGGCATTTATCAGCAGCATTGTGTTGAAAAATAGCTTTAGCCATTACCATTAATTGCGAGTGAATAATGTTATGGCTTATTGGAGAAATATGTTCGTGTGTGTGCCTGTCTGCCTTCTTCATTATTCCTTCTTCATTATTCAAAAGGTAAATTATTGACTTTATATCAATCATTCGACAAATATAGAATGTCATCATCAATCAATATGTGCATATTAACATTTTCACATATGCAATTGTGACTGTAGGACATCGATGTGTGACATACTACACATGTTCGTGCAAAATGAATTGGAAGGGAACCTAACCGATTACACCGTAAATACATGCATACATACATGTCATTCATTAATTTGCCATGCCATACAAATGAAACTCTTTCAAATTCATATGCAGGACTTTTCTCATTTAAATTCTCATAAATTCTATCGGTCGGTACGTGTTTGTGACATACGGTGTGCAGTGAGTGGAATGCATGTCATTGTCAGCCATTCATCACATTATGGCAACAATGAAAATGGTAATTTTTTTTCTATAAAAAATGACACTGATATAGGTTTGGCATTTGCTTATGTTTTGCTCTTCATTTGCATTTGATAACTTGGAATAAATTCGATATCTTATTAGAATAATATTTTCAGGAACACAGGTATTCATTGGAAACTTTTTTAGGGAAAGGGAAAGGGTAAATATTACAGTATATAATTACAATAACCCTAAACCAATATTGATATGAAGACGTTTTTATACCCTTCACTACACTGTGGTACAGGGTATTATGTCTTTGTGCATATGTTTGTAACAGACAAAAGGAAACGAGATAGAGACATGGTTCCTTTTGAGAATATGCATAGAATCACTTTCTAAGTCGATTTATGCATGTCCGTCCGTCCGTCTGTCTGTCTGTCCATGTTAAATTGTAAACAAAGTACAGGTCGCATTTATGCTCCGAATTGGATGAAATTTGGCATAGGTCACTTATTCGGCCCAAGGACAAACTCTATTGAAATTGGGAAAAATCGGATCAGATTTATATATAGCTCCCATATATATATTTAACCGATTTAATGTAAACAGTCCTTATATAACTTTCGATTTGCACGAAATTTGGTACAGCCTAATCATTTAGGGCTAGAATGATGTCTGCCAAGTTTCGTGAAAATCGGTCCAGATTTAGATATAGCTCCCATATATAGTTTCGTCCGATTTCATGTAAATGGTGCACCAAAGTCCCTATATATCCTTCAATTTGCACGAAATTTGGTATAACGTACTGAATTGGGCCTAGATTGATGTCTGCCAAGTTTCGAGAAAATCGGTCCAGATTTAGATATAACTCCCATATATAGTTTCGTCCGATTTCATGTAAATGGTGCATCAAAGTCGCTATATATATTTCGATTTTCACGAAATTTGGCATAACGTACTGACTTGAGCCTAGAGTGATGTCTGCCAAGTTTCGTGAAAATCGGTCCAGATTTAGATATAGCTCCCATGTATAGTCTCGTCCAATTTCCTGTTAATGGTGCACCAATGTCCCTATATATCCTTCGATTTGCACGAAATTTGTCCAAAATGATGTGTGATAAGTTTGGTGAAAATCGTTTGAGATTTAGATACAGCTCCCTTATATTATAGATTGATTTTAAGTAATTGACACACCAAGGAATCAATAGGATAGGAACAAAACGTACTGAAATTAGTATAACCTAACCTGTGACATGTTTCGTTGGAATCGGTTCATATTTGGATATAGCTTCCATATATATTTTCGTCCGATTTGAAGTAAATGGTGCATCAAACTCCTCATGTTTTTCAGATTGTCTGAAACGTTGTGAATGTAAAAAATTGAGCATAGAATTACGTGATCTAGGTAGATTCACATTTAGACATATATCATCCAATTTCATGTTAATAGTCCGGTTTAATATACCCATAGTGGTGAAGGGTATCATATAGTCGTCCCCGTCCGACTTTGCTACTTTCCTTACTGGTTAAGTTTTTAATCAATCTTAAATTATTTAAAACTGTGACAATTTGTTTATATTATGATAATGCTATACCTGTATCTTTATTAAAGAATTTCTTAATGTCAAATTGCATTTGAAATACTTGTACTAAAACGGGATCTTTATATTGGGTAATTTTTAAAACTTAGACCTTTATTAGAAATGCTATATTCGAGGAACCCTGAATATGAAAAAACTCAGACGGCACCACGTAAACTGACATATCCAATTGGTCCAATGACAACCCTTATTGAAATTGATGAGAATCGGCTGAGGTTTACATATATCTCCCACATATGTTTTCCTCCAACCATGAGATTGACATTCAACATTCCTTTACTCTATCGGTACTGTTATATGGAAGCTATTATTTACTTACTTTAGTTAGCTGGCTCTAGACAGAGTATTTGTTCCATAAGCAAACAAGTAAAACCAGCAAGGAAAGTAGTAAAGTCGGACGGGGCCGACTATATGATACCCTTCACCACTATGGGTATATTAAACAGGACTATTAACATGAAATTGGATGAAATAATATATGTGCTATTTATCTAAATGTGAATCTACCTAGATCTATCCATAAAGTATGTAAATCGACTTCAAACAAATATAAATAGGTCATCCGTTGGGCTATGTCTGTACTTCTCCAAAACGCAACTACGTAATTCTATGCTCAATTTTGTAAGTTGTGCAAAATTTGATGTCAATCTGACAAACTGAGGAGTTTGATGCCCAATTTTCTTGAATTCGGGCGAAAATATATATGGAAGCTCTGTCCAAATATTAAGCGATTTCAAATTACTTAAATTTCAATTACTTAAAATCAATCGATAATAAAAGGGAGCTATATCTAAATCTGGACCGATTTTCACGAAACAACGCAGCCATCACTCTAGGCTCAATTCAGTACGTTATGTCAAATTTCGTGCAAATCGAAAGATATATAGGGACTTTGGGGGCACCATTTACATGAAATCGGACCAAACTATATATGGGAGGTATATCTAAATCTGAACCGATTTTCTCAAAACTTGGCAGACATCACTCTAGGCTCAATTCAGTACGGTTTGCCAAATTTCGTGCAACTCGGAATATATATAGGACATTGGGGCACCATTTACATGAAATCGGACGAAACTATATGTGGGAACCAGGGACGTACGCAGGGGGGCGGCCCGGGGGGCCCGGGCCCCCCCCGAAATGAATTTTTTTCACAGTAAATTTATGTTTGCAATAGCGAATTTTTTCATTTTGTACTACCGGGCCCCCCCCGAAATGAAATCCTGTGTACGTTGCTGGTGGGAACTATATAGAAATCTAGACCGATTTTCTCGAAACTTGGCAGACATAATTCTAGGCTCAATTCAGTACGTTATGCCAAATTTGGTGCAAATCGAATGATATATAGGGACTTTGATGCACCATTTACATGAAATCGGACGAAACTATATATGGGAGCTATATCTAAATCTGGACCGATTTTCACGAAACTTGGCAGACATTATTCTAGACCTAATTGATTAGGTTGTACCAAATTTCGTGCAAATCGAAAGATATATAGGGACCGTTTTCATTAAATCGGTTGAATATATATATATGGGAGCTATATCTAAATCTGAACCGATTTTTCAATTTCAATAGGGAAATATAGGGACTTTGGGGCACCATTTACATGAAATCGGACGAAACTATATATGGGAGGTATATCTAAATCTGAACCGATTTTCTCAAAACTTGGCAGACATCACTCTAGGCTCAATTCAGCACGTTATACCAAATTTCTTGCAAATCGAAGGATATATGGGGACTTTGGTGCACCATTTACATGAAATCGGACGAAACTATATATGGGAGGTATATCTAAATCTGAACCGATTTTCTCAAAACTTGGCAGACATCACTCTAGGCTCAATTCAGCACGTTATGTCAAATTTCGTGCAAATCGAAAGATATATAGGGACTTTGATGCACCATTTACATGAAATCGGACGAAACTATATATGGGAGGTATATCTAAATCTGAACCGATTTTCTCAAAACTTGGCAGACATCACTCTAGGCTCAATTCAGCACGTTATACCAAATTTCTTGCAAATCGAAGGATATATGGGGACTTTGGTGCACCATTTACATGAAATCGGACGAAACTATATATGGGAGCTATATCTAAATCTAGACCGATTTTCACGAAACTTGGCAGACATAATTCTAGGCTCAATTCAGTACGTTATGCCAAATTTGGTGCAAATTGAATGATATATAGGGACTTTGGTGCACCATTTACATGAAATCGGACGAAACTATATATGGGAGGTATATCTAAATCTGAACCGATTTTCTCAAAACTTGGCAGACATCACTCTAGGCTCAATTCAGCACGTTATACCAAATTTCTTGCAAATCGAAGGATATATGGGGACTTTGGTGCACCATTTACATGAAATCGGACGAAACTATATATGGGAGCTATATCTAAATCTGGACCGATTTTCACGAATTTTGGCAGGCATCATTCTAGACCTAATTGATTAGGTTGTACCAAATTTCGTGCAAATCGAAAGACATATAGGGACCGTTTTCATTAAATCGGTTAAATATATATGGGAGCTATATCTAAATCTGAACCGATTTTTCAATTTCAATAGGGTTCGTCCTTGGGCCGAATAAGTGATCTGTGCCAAATTTCATCCAAATCGGATTATAAATGCGACCTGTACTTTGTTTACAATTTAACACCAACAGACGGACAGACAAACGGACGGACCGACATGCATAAATCGACTCAGAAAGTGATTCTATGCATATTCTCAAAAGTAACTAAGAGTCTATCTCGTTTCCTTTTGCCTGTTACAAACATATGCACAAAGACATAATACCCTGTACCAGTGTGGTGAAGGGTATAAAAAGCGTTAAGTTTGCCCGGGCCGAACTTTGGATACCCTCCACAATAGGTATACTGACAGATACTTGCAATGAAAATAAAGGGAACATACCAAAAAGTTGACCTATTCCGATAAATCTACAAACGGATTTATGTACGCAATTTTTAATGGGGATTTTTTCCTAAAATCTGGAAACCCCATAACGTGAACTGATACTGTTACGCATGACAGAGTATAAAATCCTAAAACTACTGCAATTTCGATTGCAAAGATATGTGCTACTCGAAAAAATTGACCTATATATAATTTTTGTGGAGAAATTTGGTACCAAATTTCAGCAAATTCGGTTGAAAAATGAGCTTAAAACCCCCCAAAATACCGTAAATTGGCCGATATAGCCCATCTTCGAACTTCACCTGCCAAAGAACAAAAGACGTCTCTATGCAAAATTTTAGCGATCTATCTCAATTCTAAAATTAGTCGCTAGATTGATTACAACAGACAGACCGTTATATGGGGGCTTGCAGAAAAAGTGGACCTATATTTAAAATTTTTAGGGGAGACATTTGGTAACCAATAAGAACCCAATGTACCAAATTTCCGCGAATTCGGTTGCGCTACTTCTGTTCCGTTTACTTTTGCCTCTCGTATGTCCCTTTCCAGCTGGATGTTAAAAAGGTTTGTCGTGTAACCTTTTTAACATCCAGCTGGAAAAGGACATACGAGAGGCAAAGGTGAACAGAAGTAGCACCTTGTCTGAATCCACGTTCGGTAATAAAGGCCTCCGATAGATCCTTTCCGACTTCAACTGATAACCTTCTGCCATGTAAAGTTATGCTGCATAGGGGTATTAATTTTGCAGGAATGCCAAACGCAGTCATGGCTTTAAACACCTCTGAACGGATAGGGCTGTCGAATGTGACTTTATAGTCGACGAATAGCTGGTGTAAAATATATAAAGACCTGTGGCTGTCTTTATAATAAATTAAATAAGACACGAAACGGTGACCCCGACCGTACTATGTGAGTGGTTGTAAGGCACTCCTCTATACAAAAAATTATTGGGACACCGTGCAGACAGCCGCAGCTCGTCTGTACTCTAAATATAATAAACACGACACGGTGCTCCCGACCGTTCTATTTGAGTGGTTGTAAGGCACTAATTTTATTGTAAAATATTTATCCTTAGGTACTACTTAAACTACTCTTGCTTAGCCCAATCTCAACTACACAATTTGCTCTAATAATTTAATTTGATCCGTGGAGAGTTTTCCCATCGTGTGCGTCAAAAAATCTCAACACCAACAACAGTCTTATCAGCGTTGCATGTGGGATTTTAGGCTCTTATCTTAAAACACTCTAACGGTCAAATCTTCTGTACTACAAAATTCTGTTCAAAGTATTTTGAACAGGTGGAATGTGTCGATGTGACATTCTTGGGTCTTCTCCAAGATTTGGTCTGGTCTATGGGAAGGAGATTTATTCCTCTGTAGTTGGCACATATCGTCTTGTTTCTTTTTTTTTTTTTTTTGTACTAATCAGTTGGTACATTATCCTTTTCAGCATGTGACCACCGGTCTTGTATATTTCGGCACTTGTTGTCTTATTATTCTAACGACGTTTATAGAAGCTTCGATTGGCGCTCTAACCATTAAAATAACCTCTTCTACTGCTTGGCACTAGGTTCTGGAACTCTTTTATTCAAAAACGTTGGCCCCTCATTACTGTTTTTATTTCCGACTTTCATTATAATTATGTCGAAGGTCACTTCGATATTGTGAAGTCTTGTCCAAGCAGACGTTTGCCAATTTGTCGGCTGTTAATTTCCTTCTTTACTATTTTCGTAAAACAGGACGAAAATAAAATTCACTCAATTTTAAGGGTCATACTACTATTTTATAATTTCCATAACAACAAAACCAATCGTTACAAAAAATAAATATAACACTGTGCGACAAATTTGAATTTTGTTGATAATTACCGGGAAATTCCAACAGATTATAAAAGAGGGGCTAAAAAAGAAGACACGTGTATCGGCGTTTTGAAAGTTTACGTCGGAGGGTAACCTAAAGGGGGGGGTTGTTAATATTCCCCCTTTTCAAGAATTTTGATAATTTTCGAATTATGATTTCTTGAAATCCTTGCATTTTAGGTATATAGTGTCTTCGGCAATATTACTGATAAAATATCGAGGAAGATTTTGGTATGCAACTTTAACCCTTAATCGACTCATTAAAGGGGTCTTTTTGATCCCTTTTTCCAGGAGTGATTGAAAACTCATTCAAAACGGGGTTAAAGCTGCTCAGAATATTCTGCAGAAATGTTCGTCATAAATTTTTACTATCAGTCTCAGAATAGACTAAAGCTCAAAAATCAGCCTAAACGTCAAAATTTTTTTTAAAAAAGAAACAAAAACTCATTTTAGGGTTAAAATCGCACATATTACTAGTTTCTACCGATTTTTCCAACAAGATGTCGTTTTAGAAGGATAGTATAGGGGAGAAAAATATTCTCCATCAATTTTTAGCATAAGTCACTGAATAAGAGAAATCTGTATATACCAAATATATAGTTATACATTTTGAAGTAAAAATTCAAAATATTCTTATATTTTTTTTCAAAAACATTTCCCAGTATTTTTTTTGACAAAGTGCATTAAAGTAACATGAAACTTAATTTTAGGTATTTAATGTCAAAGAATAAAATATTCTACGTCAAAATCCACATCAAGTCTCAGAATAAACAATATATTTATATTCAATAGTTTGTAAGAAATGCAAGGATTTCAAGAATTCATAATTCGAAAATTATCAAAAATCTTGAAAAGGGGGAATATTGCTAGCCCCCCCCCCCCCTTTTAGGTTACCACACGACGTAAACTTTCAAAACGCCGATACACGTGTCTTCTTTTTTAGCCCTTCTTTCATAATCTGTTGGAATTTCCCGGTAATTATTTTTTGAGTTGCACAGTGTAATTTACCATAGACATAGAAAACAGCAGATTGTTGAGACCCTTTTTGTTTGTAACCTAATATCCGTTTTGATTATCTTTATTTTCGTTGAAAATTTACCTCTCTCTTTGATATAAAATATTCAATTTTAATATTCTTAAAGCTATTGAAAAAGAAAAATTGTTTACAAAGGTCCTATGAAAGCCCGTTCAACATATTTTCTGTAAAATTTAAAAATAAAGGGACAATATTCAATTTCGATTTTACCTTTAGTAGCAGATGTCAAAAACAAATGATTGTTTAATAAAAAAAGGGCTGAATTTTTTCATTATTTTGTCTACTAAGGGTTTATTTATAGTAATACTAGCGGGCCCGGCAAACGTTGTCTTGCCTTATC
Organism: Musca vetustissima; assembly: GCF_032173495.1. NCBI lineage: Eukaryota > Metazoa > Arthropoda > Insecta > Diptera > Muscidae > Musca > Musca vetustissima. Next base: position 47,488 of record NW_026884670.1, read on the forward strand.
AATATTGTTATGAAATAATTTTCAGTATTTCAGATTTGTTTTTCTTTTTTGCTTTTTTTATTCATACTTGCATAAACAATTTTTCTGGGTAAGAAATATATTTCGCCGTATATCGATTTTGATCGTTACATTGGAAGCTATAGCACACACGCAATAAATTTGAATAATGTCATAGCATACTGAACTGAGTCTAGAATTATGATGCACTAAGTTTCGTAAAAATCGGTTCAAATTTAGATATACTCGCCATATATAGTTTCGTCCGATTTTACGTAAATGATGCACCAAAACCCCTATATATTTTTCGATTTGAATGAAATATGTCATAGCGTACTGAACTTAGTCTAGAATTATATGTGCTAAGTTTCGTGAAAATCGGTTCAGATTTGTATATAGCTGCTATAAGGACCCAAAGTTTGTACGATTGACACAAAATTTTGTACAATGTACTGAAGTTTATATACATCAATTTCTGGCAAGTTACGTTGAAATCCTTTCATATTTAGATATAGCTCGACACGAAATTTTGCACTACGTATCAAATTGACTCTTGAATGACGTTGTTACGTGTTGTTAAAATTAGCGCAGATGCTTCCATATATATTTCAAACGGGTGTCAGATTGAGATTAAATTTTGAAGAGTGCGGCCTACCGAATAGCGTGTATCAAGTTTGCTCTACATCGATTTACTTAAATTAGTCCCATTGTACTCAAACGACTCTAAACTTTCCCGAATGAAATGAAATTTAGCATAAGTTCCAGAAACGCATAAAGACCACATATTCAAGTTCGTTCAATTTCATGAAAGTGTTCTTTCGAAAAAGTGACGTCTGTTAGGAGACATATGTAGAATATATCCAAAGTGGTAAAGGGTATCGTATAGTTGGCCCCGTCTGACTTTACATCTTTCCTTTCTGGTTTTACCTTCTAATTGAATTCGTATTTCGCAGTAATTTTATATTTTGTTGAAAATGTACCTATCAATATTCACGAGAGCTTCCGAATAGACCCCATACAATGATACTCCACATTATTCGATGCGTTCGGAGGTTTGGCCAACGGTACCCGCAATATTCGGCATTTTGGGGAGCTTCTCTTAGCAAAAATTATCAATATTGGTCCATGTTTTCAGATAGCCCCCATATATGTTATTCCCCTTTGTTCGGCATTTTCTCATGTGGTGTCAAATCTTCCTACCAAAATTTCACATTATAGTTGCTGCAATATGTCATTGACTGGATGGATATTAGAATTAGAATTCTCTGAATGGACACAATCTCGATTCCGAATGTCTTCTGATTTTCAATTCTTGCATTGCCCCAATTAATTCGTGAAACGTGTGCATACAATGATCGCGTGTACATTCAATGATATCCTTCTGAATTTTTTTTTTTTTTGTATTCTCACCTAAAATATTTTCAATACAATGACAATCCAATTGAAAAAAAAAAATAAAATATGTACATACTTTGAAAATTTCAAAAAAATTGACAATGCTTCATAATATTTTTTGCAAATTTTTCGCGGTTTTCGATTATTTCTCACCTTTTAAACCTTCCCTGAAGCTCCACAAATATTTTAAGACTAAGATAAGAAAAATCCGTTCAGCCGTTCTCGAGTTTTAGCGAGACTAACGAACAGCAATTCATTTTTATATATATAGAAGATTCTTCTTCTTAAAAACACAATTTTCAAAGGAATTCCAACATTACTTCTTATTGCATAATCATTTAAATAAGCATATTTTTTTTTTTAAATTTCTATGATAATCGTTCAATATAATCTCTCTTAATATCTTTATTAAAACAGATTTTTTTTTTAAAAAACAGAATTCATAATTAGTCTATTCTCCTACACGTTTAGTAGATATTTTTAAAAAAGATCTACTGGCTAATAGCTTATATTATACCAAGTAATTTCATACAAAATCTGCAATTGATTTAGTCTGTTGTTATTAACCCTTATGTAGCAGACAGAAAACAAAAAAATCAACAATCAATTTGTTCAAATCAATTTTATTTATATATAAATATAATAAGTTTAATATAAATCTATAACGACTCCTCTTGTTGGAATAAGTGTTAAATTTCGAGCATTTCTTTGATTGTATGTTGAATCCACACAAAACCACTTTAGCCTATTTGTAACAATAGAATTTCTAATTGAATTAAATATAAGAGGTTTGTAAATATATCCTATTCGCATCAAACTCTGAAGTGCAAACGTCTGAAAAATTCACAAAGTGAGAGAAATAGCAAAAACCACAAAGAAAAAAAAATGCAACAAAAAAAGGAAACGTTTCAAGAAATAAAAAGGTTTTTTAGTATTCTATCTATATATATAAAAATTAATTTCTGTTTGTTTGTTTGATCAGTGTTAGCTATAGACTCCTAAACTACTGAACGGATTTTCATGAAATTTTCACAGTCGATTTTTGAGTACATTTTTGGTAACATAGGGTACTTAATTTTTTTATGGGGGCAGGGGAAACAGTAGCCCCCATACAAATTGCCCCTTTTTTAGATCAGAATTGGCCATTATAGCAAAGAATTGGAATTATAGCAAAGTGTTAGTAAATACACAAACCACAGATGTTTACTAAGTTCACAAACCACCCTTATGTAGGTGTTGCCAATTCCCAATTTGTTTTTATGACAATGATAAAGGTGGAAATATCTGAATCAAAAAAGTGATACAGATGACAGAGTTCATACAATTCGAGTACGCAGAGATTCAAATAATGTGGACTCTATACACAAAATAGTACTGTACACATTACTGATGACAGAATTTGTAAAATTTGAGCACGAAGCGATTTAAATAATTTGGACTGTATACACAAATTAGTACTGTACACACATTTGCCCTCTTTATACCCTTCACCACACTGTATTATGGCTTTGTGCATATGTTTGTAACAAGCAAAATAAATCGAGATGGTTCCTTTTGAGAATAAGCGTACAATAACTTTCTGAGTCGATTTATGCATGTCCGTCCGTCTGTTTATGTTAAATTGTAAACTAAGTACAAGTCGCATTTATAATCCGTTTTGGCCAAGGGCCCTATTGAAATTGGTGAAAATCGGTTCAGATTTAGATATAGCTCCCAATATATTCGTCCGATTTAATGTAAATTGTGTGCAAGAGTCCCTATATATCCTTAGATTTGCACGAAATTTGACATAGCGTACTGAATAAAGTCTAGAATGATGTGCGCCAAGTTTGGTTAAAATCGGTTCAGATTTAGATATAGCTCTCATATATAGTTTCAGCACCAAAGTTGCACGAAATTTGGCAAAGCGACTGAATTAAGCCTACAATTATGTTTCGCGATAATCGGTTCAGATTTAGATATAGCTCCCATTTATATTTTTCGATTTTTTTTTCGATTGACACGAATTTTGGCATAGCGAACTGAATTAAGTCTAGAATGATGTGTGATAAGTTTCGTAAAAATTGGTTCAGATTTACATATACGTCCTTTATATATTTTCGTCTGATTTTAAGTAAATAGTGCACTAAAGACCCATAGCTAGGCCGATAGACACAACCTACTGATGGTAATATTAATTAATACGTGGCAAGTTTCGTTGAAATCGGTTCAGGTTTAGATATAGCTTAGCTTCCATATATAATTTCGACCTACTCATGTTGATTGTACACCAAATAATCAGTGGTTCAAATCGGTTCAAATTTACATATATATTTCGATTGGCACGAAATTTGGTATAGCCTACTGAATTAGGTCAAGAATGATGTGTGCTAAGTTTCGTAAAAATCGGTTCAGATTAAATATAGCTCCCAAAGTCGCTGTATATCAGTGGATTTGCAGGAATTTCGGCATAGTGTACTGAATTAAGTCTAGAATGATGTGTGCTAAGTTTCGTGAAAATCGAAAGTCCCTGAAAATCATTCGATTTGCACAAATTTTGACATAGCGTACTGAATTAAATCTAGAATGATTGTGCTAAGTTTCATGAAAATCGGTTCAGATTTAGATATAGCTCCCATATATATTTTTGTCCGATTTAATGCAAATGGTCTCTACATATCTTTCGATTTGCACAAAATTTGGTACAGCCTACTAAATTAGGTCAAGAATGATGTATGCTGAGTTTCGGGAAAATCGGTTCAGAATTAGTTATAGCTCCCATATACAGTTTTGACCGATTTTAGGTATTGGTACACCATTTTGGCTTAGCGTACTGAATTAAGTCTAGAATGATTTGTGCTAAGTTTTGTGAAAATCGATTCAGATTTCGATATAGCTCCCATATATAGTTTCACCCGATTTTAGGTAAACCAAAGCCCCTGAACATCATTCGATTTGCATGAATTTTGGCATAGCGGAGTGAATTAAGCCTAGAATAATATGTGCAAAGTTTCATGAACATCGGTTCAGATTTAGACATAGCTCCATATATATTTTCGTCCGATTTTATGTAAGTGGTGCACTAAAACCTCTATATAAACGATTTGCACAAATTTTGGCATAGCGTACTGAATTAAGTCTAGAATAGTCTAGCAAAGGTTCGTGAAAATCTGTTCAGATTTAGGTGTAGCTTCCATATATATGTTCGTCCGATATAAATTAATCTCTGGTAAGTTTCCTTGAATTCGGTTCATGGTAAATGTACACCATGTAATCAATGGATGTCTGATTGAGATTAAATTTTAAACCGAGCAAATAGCGTGTGTCAAGTTTGCTTAAAATCGATTTACAAAATTTAGCATAGAGACATGTGTAGGGATTGATGTTAGTCGGTTTAGATATAGATAAATTTCACATATTTAGGTTCGTTCAATTTCATGCCAATCTTCCTTCAAAATGGCGACGTCTGTTAGGATACATATGTAGAATATACCCAGTCGGATTTTACTGATTTCCTTACTGTTTTTTTTTAGTTTGTGAAAACATGTTTACTTTGGAAAAAATGTTACTTGGCTTAAAAAACACCGAAGTGAATAGTGTGAATTTTAATTATAAATCGTTTGATCATCTAGAAGGCACGTTAAAAGTCGGAGACTGCGATATGATAAATTTAGATACACCTTTAATTTTTATTCCCTGATCCTATTACTGCTTTACAATGGATACTTCTACTTTGATGGAAGATAATAAAAACATCCATATAAGTCGGTTTATGCACTGCGTTCTGTGCGTTATTTTAATGTAAATTTTTTCAAACCAAAAGTTTTGGGATTTTGTTCTAATAATCATAATCCCTCATCCTTCAATATATTCCTAGATCAGTGCAAAATTATTTTTGTACAGCAACTGTTTTAGCGGGGAAAGATGGGAACACTTTGCGTAGAATTTTTGCATCTAATTTATATTTAACGCAACGTGTTAAGTTAATAATGACAAATTATCTGTCGCTGCTCTTATATAGACTTGGAGTGTATTCGGGATCCATTGAGTTGCATGTTAATAAGCTAAAGCGAATTATCAATACCATAGCACGCTTTATTTATAATCAACGTAGTGACAATCACGTGTCGGAATATGTTACTCGCTTTCTTGGATGTTCTTTTGAAAGATTTATTCACTGTATATGGTAATGGACACTTAAGGATGTTATTTTCTTTCACACACTCCTCCAGAAAGCCCAATATTTTGATGGAGTATTTGCGCGATGTCTGAATGCACTGCCACTTGAGTTAGGGGTTTTTCTCATAGCAATAATGATATACGTTTAAAGTTACACATTCCATCGTAAAAATTACCATATTATGGATTTACTTTTTTGGCCTTTGGTAGGGGCAGCGAAGTGCCACGGGTCCAGCTAGTAAATTATAAATTCATTGGAATTTAAATAAAAATTATTGGAACTTGAATTCGAATTTCATACCTTGTAAGGTATAAAATGACTATTTCGTGAACAGAAATAGAGACAACCCAAAACGCGGAACAAATGAGTTAACCAACCCAATGTTCAGCGAATTCGGTTGAAAACGCACCCAAGAACCCCTATATTTATAATTTTTTTAGTGGAGAAACTTGATTCCCAATAAAAACCCAATGTTCCAAATTTCAACGAATTCGGTTGATAAACGCGCTCAAGGACCATTAAATTCCGAAAATTGGGGGTTACCTTATATTGGGGCTACTCGAAAAAGTGGACTTAAATTAATAATTTTTAGTGGAGATATTTGCTACCCAACAAATACTAAAATATTAGCGAATTCGATTGAAAAACTCTTTTAAGAACCCTATAATACAGAAAATTCGGGTGTACTCTTATATGGGGGCTACCCCAAGAAATGGGCATTTATTTATATTTTTAGTGGAGAAATTTGGTACTCAATAAGAACTCTTTGTACCTTAAATACCGAAAATTCGGGTGTACATTTATATGGGGTCTAGCCGAAAAAATTGACCTATATAATTTTAAATGGAGGTATTTGGTACCCAATAAAACACATTTAGCGAATTCGTTTGAAAAATGCGCTTAAGAACCCCAAAATAACGAAAATTTTGGGGGGGGGTTTCGTTATATGTGGCTATGCCTAGACGTGGACCGATATAGCCATCTTCGAACTTGTTTATGTTTTCACACACTATTATCCTCTTTCCTTCGATAAAGTACATAGCCCTTTACACTTGTTTCGATTTAACTTCCTATCAATTTTCTATCCTCTTCTGCAAGAAATCAACATACGCTACAAATGTCTTTCACTATTTCTTCTGACGTTGTGTTAAGGTTTCGTTTTCGTTTAGAATCTATAAAGAATTCATTTAACGCAAGTGTAAACTACAACACCACAACCTCCAATTTCTTTCGTTTACGATTTGCTAAGCGAGTGCAATGAAATGGAAAAAACAAACGAAACCACCGTTCACATTAAGCTACTAAGGTCGGCAAGAGCGTTACACTCAAAAATTATATGGAGAGTTTAAATAAACAACATATGAGAAAACGTGGATAATTGAAATCATATTTCAGGAAGGAATATCAGAGAGTTTAAATAAAAAAATATATTGGAAAGCGTGGATATTTCAAATTATATTTCATGCAATAATTTTTCAGGCTGTCATAAGGGCGTCATTGACCTAAAAGAGAGTACGCCAGAAAATAATCCGAATAACAAGAGCGATATACGGAGATGCAGAACTATGCGGATGATATCTGCCTTCTCTCACACAAAATAGTCAATACGCGGTCTGAAGTAGAGACTGGCTGGCAATGTTGGACTTGAGAATAGTAAGGCCATGAAAATTAACAATAGCAATACGGAAAACATCATGCTGCAATGCCAAGCAATTGAATAAGTCGAAAGCTTCCGCTATCTAGGAAGCATTGTAACAACAAGTTGCTTACAAAAGAAAGTGCAGCATTCTGCCAACTGCGACTCACATATATCCAGAAACTCCCAGCTGAAAGTATATAAAGCATGCATAAAGTCGACACCCAAAAGCTACAGGTATTCGTAAACAGATGCCTCAGGATCATATGCAGAATATTCTGGCCTAACACCATAAGTAATGTATAGCTGTGGAACCTAACAAACCAGGATCCCATACAAAAGCAGATTTAACGTGGGAAATTGAGATGGTGCTTGAATAGAATCCCCAAGGATCAAGAAATCGAGGTCGACCAATAAACACCTGGCAAGAACTACTACAAAATAACCTCACATGTCAAGATGCAAAAATAACGACAACTGACCGAGTAAGATGCTTTGTGGAAGCCCTATGCTTTCAAAAGGAGTAACGGAAAGCGTATCCTTCACTGTGGCAAAACAGTGGACCGTGGAGTTTTAATACCATCCACCAACAACACTTCTAAAAATTGTTCGGAGACCCCATAAAGTATGTTTATTCTAAATCAAAATAAAACTCCATATATCTCTACATCACAAATTTCGGCATTTGGGGGCATTTGGGTAAGTGGTATCAATTTAAAAGCCAACCAATCCTCTTGGATATACTATCAACTTCTCGGCTCTATGTCCTTCAGGAGTAAATATAATCGCTATAGAATAAAAATTTTGTATTTTTTCACACAAAAGTAAGGGTCCATTTGACCCGCTAAATATTGACCGATTTTTATCAATGCAGGCATCGTTATTCTTTGGCCCGATCACCTTCTCTATGTAAAAATTCGAGATGTTTGGGCCATAATTGCGGCCTCTGGAGCGACCAGAAAAACCGACAAAAATGAAGTATTTGGTCCATTTCATCCCCTAAATATTAACCGATCTTTACTAAAAACAAAAGAGTCTTCATTGGACCGAAACCATCGTACATGCAAAATTTCGCGAATATTGGTCCATAACTGTAGCCTGTATCGTGTTTACAAATTATATCGGACAGACGGACGGACACATATTTCTAGATCGACACAACTAGTCGAGATATGACGATCGGTATACTTAAAGGTGGGTCTAGGACCAATATATCGCAGCGTTACAAACTCTTGGGGCTGCACAAAGCTATAATACCCTGACAACATAGTTGTGTAGGGAAAAGCGTAAGCCGATTTTTAAAAGTACAAAATCTTTTACTAACATTTTATTTTGATGTGTTTCCTAATTTGCAAATAACTTTTAACTGTCTCGGGGGGCTGCCGAAAAATATTTACTTTCATTGAAGCGGTTACGAATAGAGAAAACTTAGTAAATTGTACATCCCCAACAACAACAAAACTACTACAGCGAAGTAATTTGTAAGCATCAGCGTATCTTTAGTGTTGTGGTCTGAGGATTTGTACAAATTATCACAAGGGCAAAGAGATTTGTATGTGCATTGGTGCATCTGGAAAGCCATATAACATTCAAAGTAAATTGCACAATTTGAATAGGAATAGAAAAATGAAATGAAGAAACAACAAGAGTATGGAGGAAAAATAGAAAAAAAATCAAACCACATTAAAATGTATTACAAAACCAGTGAGCGGAGAAGTATAGTCGGACGGGCCGACCATATTACACTCTAAAAACATTTCCTCGAAAATCTGGCTTTCTATGTTCTGAGCCTGTGCAGTATTCGCGATATCTGCACCCAAATTATTAATATTCAGTACGGTCCTTCCAATTACTTGTTCAGATTCCCTACACCGTGGGTTGTGTTGTGATGTTCGGCTTTTAATGGTGGCCTATAGATCGACTCAAAAAATACAAAAAATAAAGTTTTCGGTTCACTTCATCACAATACTATTATCTGATCATCACCGAAAATTGTAGGCGTTGTCCTTGACCATAACTGGAACCTTACGGAACATTTCAAAGCGATCAGCCCTATAACTCCGTCCTCTAGTGTGGTAGTAGGTTACTAAATACTACTAAATGTTACTAAATGTAAATACGTAAGTGTAACTCCCACATCCGAGTACATACGACAATACATACAATGGTATCAATTCAAAGGTCAACGGCTGCTCTTAGATATACTATCAACGTCTCAGATCTATGCCCTTCAGGAGTAAATATATACGTTGTAGAATAAACATTTTGTGATTTTTCACACAGAAGTCAGGGTCAATTTGGCCTGCCAAACATTGACCGATCTTTATCAAAACAGACAAGTATATTCTTTGGCCCGATTTCCTACTCCATGTAAAGAGTCGCGATGTTTGGGCCATAATTGCTGCCTCTGGAGCGACCAGAAAAACCAACAAAAATTAAATATATGGCCCATTTCATCCCCAAAAAAATAGGGGATCTTTACCGAAAACAATAGGGGTCTTCATTGGCCAGAACCCATCCTACATGCAATATTTCGTGAAGATTGGTCCATAACTGTGGCCTGTATCGTGTTTCGACGGACGGACTTGTCTAGATCGACTCAGCTAGTCGAGATATGACGATCGGTATACTAAAAGGTGGGTCTAGGGCAAATAGGGTGTAATGACTAACATAAACAAAAGAAATTTTGTAAATATATTTTGAAAGAAAAATCGATAGAAGGAAGGAATTATATTCCTCCTACTGGCATTCTTGACACGCCACTAGCTCAGTTATTTCTTCCTGAAACATGATTTAAATTTCCATTAGTATAACTGCGATATTTCTTCCTGAAAATGTATTTTTTAAATCTTCACCTATAGAGCAGTTCTTCTTTTCTTCTTGCTTGCATTGGCCCCAAATGTTCTATATTTGTAAAAGAAGTTCTTCATATTATTGGCGTTCCCGTTTCACAACAATAACGCTGAAAATCTGGGTTATTGCAGTTGTCGTCGAAAAAGAAACAGAAATCATAGAAAAAATCTCATCAAAACCACAAAGAATGTCGCGAATGAATTTCCCCCTCTTAATTAAGATGGTAAACAATGTGCAATTGACACAGGTGTTTCCTTTTCTATTTTTTCCCTTTTGTTGTAGTTGTTTAATTGTTTTTCTTTTTTTCTGTTTTCATCTTAAGAACTACCCCCCCACAAATGAAGAGGGCATCAATCTTAAAAACAAGCCAAAGAATTTGGTTTTTGTAACATAAGGACTACTGCATTATTTGACGTAAACAAAGGTAGTATTTAAATAAATTAAAAAAATTGGTACTTGCCTTCACTTTTCGCTGGATGCACAAATAAGAAAAAAAGAAGTTTACCTGTTGACTTAATTAAAAATATATAAATGTATTTTGCCAAACAAAAGTAGGGGAGACTGGGGCACCTTCGCCATCGGGGCACCTTCGGCAATCGCGTTTTCGATTCACCGTACATCACTAGTTTCGATACATAGGTATTGAATATCGAAATAAATAACTGACACAAAGTTTGAATTTTTAGCCGTCCGTCTGTCCATTATAATTTGTAAACACGACACAGGCCACAGTTATGGAGCAATCTTCACGAAATTTTGCATGTAGAATGGATTCTGGCCAATGAAGACCCCTATTGTTTTTTTGGAAAGAACAGTTAATACTAAGGGGGTGAAATGGACCAAAAACTTTATTTTTGTCTGATTTTCGGTCGCTCCAGAGGCCGAATTTTTGCATGGAGAAGGGGATCGGGCCAGAGAATAACCATGCCTCTTTTGATAAAGATCGGTCAATATTTAGCGGGTCAAATTGACCCTAATTTTTGTGTGAAAAATGACCAAATTTGTATTCTATAGTGTATATATTTACCCCTGAAGAACAAAGACCCGAAAAGTTGATAGCATATCCAAGTGGAGTGGTTGACCTTTAAATTGATGCTAATTATGTTGTCGTGTGTACTCGGATGTGGGAGTTACACTTAAATATTTACAGGTGCTTAGGTATTCAAATATTATTTAGTAATCCATTACCACACTAGAGGGCGAAAATATAATACTGATCGTTTTGAAATTTTCCATGAGGATCCAGGTATGGGCAAGGACAACGCCTATAATTTTCGGTGATGACCAATTAATAATATTGGGATGAAGTGGACCGAAAACTTAGCAACACACCCAACACCTGGTGAAAAGAATCGGGGCAAGTAATTAGAACAGATGTACCGAATATTATTAATATTTGTTGGCCTCTAGTCGATCAAGAGGGTGCAAATATCTCGAAATATTGCTATATCTCAGAATGTAGTATCACAGAAAGTTAGATTTTCGTAGAAGTTGTGTAGGGTATCATATGGTCGGCCCCGTCCGGCTATACAGCTCCGCTCACTGGTTATAGATGTTTCTGTAATATTTCAATTCCATTTCGTAAGTATTTCGTGTATAAAACTTTTTAAATTTTTAAGACAATATAATTAAAAAGTGGTTAACTACGATGTGTAGTATTATAGAAATAATTAAAAATATAATGTTTTTAAAAAACTGATCGAAAAAAGTGAAAAAAAACTATAAAAAGTAAATTCGGGGTACATTCGGCATTTTAAAGTGGGGCACATTCGGCCATATACAGATTGTGCAATATTATTTCCTTAAAATGTTTTTGAGTTTGTCTTTAAAACTAATCCTTTAATATGGTTCGAAATTGCATATATAAGATCAAACGTGCTTGTATTTACG